>NC_039362.1:47159943-47439175 GCF_003573695.1 Papaver somniferum | reverse complement strand
GGTGGTGGGCGGTGGTGGTGGTGGTAATCGGCAGTGGTGGTGGTAATCGGTGGTTGGTGGTGGTGATAATCGGAGGTGGTGGTGGTGGTAATCGGCGATGGTGGGAGGTAGTGGTGGGAGGAGGTGGTGGTTATATATAGGTGGTTATTGGGTTGGTTTTAAATTAAATTAGGTTAAGGGTACGTTAGTCATTTCAATGCTTTATGACACCCCTTATAATTATAGGGAAGGTGGGTTAATAAAACCATGTTCACCTCGAGAAAACCATAATCCTAAAAAATCGTTCTTAATTTTCCTATTCGTTTCGATAAGTACGCGGACCACATTACATATAACGGTTTTCGGATAGGTTTATGTGCCCCGCTACACTCATCACGCCATCAAGGGGAAGACTTCACATGGACCCACTGACACGCAGACTGCTAACATTTTGCGCGGCAGAAATCTGATCAGAACTGTAGTTTCCGATCCTCAATATTTCAAACCCAGGAGAAATCTCTTGCAGAAAGATATTCCCTTTTCTCTATCTCGTTCCTGCATTCAGTCTTCATTTCTTGTCGTCGTTAAGAATTTTAGGGTATTGAAAAGATGGGTGGTGGTGGAAGAAATCCAACAACAATCAAAGAAATTTTCTCAGATTTTAAAGGAAGAAGAGCTGGTATCCTCAAAGCTCTTACAATTGGTAATAATTACTCTGTATATTTCAATTTTACACGGTTTAATGACTTTCCTTTGAAAAATTTCGTTTAATTTGTATTTTAGGGTTTATACCCCTTTTCCTAATTTGTTCTGTTTGGTTAACATTTTCTTTTAGATGTTGAAGAATTTTACTGGCAGTGTGATCCAAAAAAGGAAAATTTGTGTTTATATGGGTTTCCTAATGAGAAATGGGAGGTTAATTTACCATCTGAAGAAGTTCCACCAGAGATTCCAGAACCTGTATTGGGTATTAACTTCGCTAGGGATGGTATGAAAGAAAAAGATTGGTTGGCTTTAGTTGCTGTTCACAGCGATTCATGGTTACATGCTCTTGCTTCCTTTTTCAGTTCCAAATTTGGACTCCAAAAAAATGACAGGTATACACCTTGTAATTATGTATATCTTCAGTACTTTTTGTGTGGTACATGTTTATGGTTGAGTTTGTAAGCACATACTAATTCTTCAGCTTGCCCTATCACTTGGTTATGTTTGTGCGTCAATGTTTGATGCTTGCTGGTGTGTTAGTTATGTGCTTACTTCAATGAATTCATTGATAGGCTGATTTGAAATGAATTGGTTTCGTTCCATAGTTAGTTTGACTTATCATTCTACAGATTGTGTTGTAATTCACCATTAACTTATGGCAATGTTAAATAATTTAAGTTTCTCAGACTCAGACTCAGTCTCGAATTCTGTATATCAGCCCCTCCTAAGCTCATTCTGATGTGGAACATGTTTGTAACTTCTTATGAAATGTCCTTACGCTTTATGACCATATATAATTTCGTTTCCTGTTCCTTTTGAATTTTCTTTTGCTTTGAGAGTGCTGGTAACTCTTGTATTTGTGATGCAGGAAGCGTCTACTTAATATGATGGTTGAACTCCCGACAGTGTTTGAAGTTGTTACTGAAGCTGCAAAGAAACAAAAAGTAAAGAAGAAGTACTCAATTTCGAAGCACAACAGCAACAAATCCAAGACAACGTCCAAAGTGGTAAAAAACTGTTTCGATATTTGTCTAATGTTAGAACGTAAGATTGTGATTATTATTAGATAGTAGAGTTTCTCTGGTACATAGAGCAGAATGTTCTATGACCTTGAATAATATTTCTTTTAATGTTAATTGTATGCTGTTTCTTGGCTTTCCCAGAAGTGTTATTATTTATGTGCCAGATTGCGTACGCCTAGGATGTCCATAAAAATCCAACTTTGATGGCATCTTTTTTATTTATTCTATCACTTAGACTTACTTCTTTTATTTGGAAACTAATGCAGCGAGTGCCCGAAACTCAGGCCAAGTATTCCAGGATGTCTTCAGAGGAAGACGAAGAGGATTTAGAGGAGGACAGCGAGGATGAGGACAGGAGTACTTTGTGCGGGGCATGTGGTGAACATGGTGAAGATGAGTTTTGGATCTGTTGTGACAAATGTGAGAAATGGTTCCACGGGAAATGTATGAAGATAACCCCAGCTAGGGCTGAATATATCAAGCAGTACAAGTGTCCAGCTTGCTCCAACAAGAGAGCAATTTCGCGAGTATCCGATACCCAGGTAAAGTACTCCAAAGCGATGTCTCCAATTGAAGATGAAGAGGGTCTAGAGGAGGAAGACGAGAATGTGGATGGGTGTACTTTGTGCGGGGAAGACGAGAACGTGGATGGGCGTACTTTGTGCGGGGCATGTGGTGAGAAACCGGACTTGGATTTGCGTGAGTTCTGGATCTGCTGTGACATTTGTGAGACATGGTTCCATGGAAAGTGTATGGAGATAACCCCTGCTAGGGCTGAACATATCAAGCAATTCAAATGTCCAGCTTGCACCAACAAGAGAGCACGCCATTGAGACGGTGTGCAGGTTCTTTCTTTCCTTATCTCTCCTTATCATTTTGTAATTTTCTGAAGGGTGACATTGCTAACTGCCTCTTTCTTGCGCCTTGGTTATACATAGCTTGGTTTTGAGTACTTGGCTTTTGGAGTCTGCCTGTCACAAGAAATTCAACTCTATGTTTAGGTCTAAACATTCTCAAATATGGCTGCTAATGTATATTTTGTTGGAAATTGAATTTGCCCTTTTGGAGCCACTATTAATGTTTATAGTTTTTTACTTGATAATGACTAAAAATTATCATTTATTACTAAGCCTCTGTTTATCAAAGCTTTTTTTTCGGTTAGTCCTCGGTGTGTGTTAAATTGGTATATAAAGAAACTGAATTTTTTGGTATATTTATTTCCGTAATGGCTGGGGAGTTTGAATGGAATTGTTTTCTTCATTGAAACTACTGCTGATATTTAATGGTTGAGAATGAAATACTAAGAGAGTTTTGGATTAAACTGGAAAGTAACTCTGACACTGGCTGCTCAACAATCAGATGAACTATGGGTTGCTGCACTGTAGGAACGATTGCCACACCTTTTGTTTGTCTAGGCATTTAAGTGGGTTAGAAGAGGTTGGACCAGTTTCTTCAGGGACTCGGAAATTGGTTTATGATGTAGTTACGTCATTGAATGAATTTTGAACATGTCGAAATGTCGATATGAATCTGGGTGAAACTCTTAGAAGCAAATGATGTAGATGCATATACACTGCATTGAGTGTGTTGTGGATTTCGCAGTGTAAGCAGGACCTCTATCCTGCAGCAACTTTACTTTTTTCATTTTCCTCGACCTCGAGTGAATTGTTGGTATTTTGTTTCTTTCCGTAACAGGTTTTATTTGTCACAGTGTAGAAGGCAACATTGATCGATCTATTTTATTCAGATATAGCTGAACAAAGAAAGTTTCGTTGATATGAATATAAATTTTATAAAATGACCTGGTCCTGGAAGAGAGGGATCCGGTCATTGAAATGATTTAGGTTTGGTCAGAAAATATATCTGACATCAATTGGCTGTAGTGCTGCGGTTTTGTGAAAATTAAGCATTAAACAAATAGTATGTATCATTTTAAACTCATTTATGTCTTATGAAGAAGTTCCCTGCCTGAGTCTGTCAATATTGGTTCATCTAAATTTCAGTTTTAAGTTCTAAGGTGCTGGAAGATACGATCTGGATTTGAAAATTTTAAATTTAATAGTCTAAAGGTGCTGGAAGACACGATTTAAATTCAATACGCCTAAGTATGATGCAACCAAATCAAAGTTTTGCTGTCTTCTGCTGGATGAATAAATGATCTGTGCAACCTATTGTGATAAATTGCTCTGATAACTAGTTAAAAGCTCTATCTGATCGACTTTGGTCAAAAATGCAATAGTAAGTCGGAGGCAAATTTCACAAAACAAGCCCCTAGTTTGGCCTATTTCACTAGACATTACTAGAAGTGAATGTCTACTGTAATTGCAATTTCACTGTCTAAAATTGACTATTTTCAGAAACAAGTCTAAAGAGTATGGCAAGTAAATTTTCTGAATGATCCGGTTTTGTGCAGCCACTTTATAAGTGAAGTGAATCACACTTTCTTCACCATGGAGGGTTAAGCCACCTTTAGCAGGCATGGCAGCTCAAGCAGCTGCTAGTTTTATCACTCGACACATACTATTGAAATGCAAACTCTTCCAAAAATCATTGCCAAATTTAAGTAGCCAAAGATAAAATTTCCAAGATCATCAGCAGATAAAATATTTTGAAGGACAAAACAAAACAAAAAAAAAATTGAAGGAAAAAAAGAAAAAGAAAGGTAGAATTCACAAACAGAAGAGACAGCAAAAACAAGAATTGTCATTGCTTCTGTAATATTAAATGTATACTGATATCTTTACGGATCCAAAACAAATGATACACAAAGAAGGTAAACAAGGGAACTTGATTCTAATTGTACGAAGCCTATTTCTTACATGTCAAAAGGAAATGCAGATTTCTGCAAAACAAAGACAATCGCCTTCAGAGTCGAGCTCATATCGATACTGGATTAACAAAGTGAGTTACTTTCAGAGCCTTCTTCCTCTACTGAAGCTAAGATCAATTGAGGCTTCAACACAATTCCTTCCTTTCTAGCTTTACGGCGCTCACGTTGCATCCTGAAGGCCTCTCTCTTCCGTACTTTGTAACTGTCAGGGTTCTCAGGCACTGGCACACGTGGGTAAACACTTACCTGTCGAAATGCAACCAAACCATAAATTGTCAGCATAAGCATTACTGCATGTCTAAAAATAAACTTAAGATTTCAACAATTATCATCTGACCTGTTTCCTGTCTGGTCCGTACTTCTCAAATTTCACTAATCCATCAATTAAAGAGAAGATGGTATGGTCCTTGCCTAGTCCAACATTCTTCCCTGGATGGACCTGCAACATCACCCACAAATCAAGGTTTACATTCGACAAAAAGAAGATTGTACCTTCTTTTTTTTTCCGGATCAGCAAATAAACGAAAAAAGAAAAATGTAGCCAAATATACATGAAACCGGAGCTACAATGGCAACTATTAAAAGAATCGAAGCTCAGTGAACAAGAGCAAAGAGGACGCAAAACTCACACACCACTTGGTGCTTCAAGGAGGCTCAAAGGACACATATTTCAAACTGTTCACAAAGATTATACACACATTGCATAACAATGTCAGGAAACCAGGTAACATTTCAAATGGAGGGTTTTATATGGACAAGAAGAACAAAGTTACACTCTCAAATACCAAATAATAATCTAGAACATCTTCTACTCTTAGTCCACAGAAAAGCAACTACACTCTAACTAAGTAACCCCTAAACCTTACAGGTCGTTCAACTATGGCAGGCAATTCTCTTCTTTTGTAACGGAAAGACTAAACTGTTAATTACAATTCTTGTGTTTATGATACCACGAAAAATTGGATAGCAAAATTAAAAGCAAAACCTAATTCAACTGTCTATTTCCAATTGAAATTTTTCAAAAAGCACAAACTAGCATTTCATATAACTCAATAATGTACCACATAAAGCTCCGCGTATCCAATCCTAGACAGATATTCAATATGCAAACGCTATTCAAACAGAAAGGAAAAGAATAAGCAGTGTTATCTATGGTTTCACACCACCACCACTACCCCCTCAATTTACCACTAAAACAGCATAAATTGAACTTTACAACAAAACCCACAAAGGATTTATCATTTTGACCCTTAAAAATGTAACATTTCAAACATTAAAATCAACAGCAATCACAAAATTAGAGATTTTTGTACCTTGGTACCGCGTTGCCGAATGATAATAGCACCAGGTTTAGCAACTTGATCACCATAAATCTTAACACCAAGTCTTTGACCTTTAGAGTCACGACCATTCTTAGTACTACCAGCTCCTTTCTTATGCGCAGACTCGATTGTCAGTGGAATTGAAGGGTTTTGAAACAAAGGATATGATATACATAACTTGTTCCCGTTAGTAGTGGTGTAAATTGAATCAAAATCTCCTCTAAAGAAACTACACGAAGATGAAGATGATGATGATGATGATAGTGAGAGTCCTCTGAATGCACCAACCAGGTTTACACTCATTGCTGTTGCTGCCATTTTTGTTTGTCTTCAAGTTTTTTTCCAGTGTAAAATAAAGATGAGAGTTTTCTTCTTTGTATGTGGGAAAACCTTATCTTAGAGAGTGATGGGTGCTCCACCAACACCACCAGGCTTAGGAAACGGGCTCGGCCTTTACTCAGGTTAACCAGCCCAAAAAGTGAACATGTGGTAGACGCTAGGGGTGTGCATAAAAACCGGAACCGCGGATTTCGTCCGTATCCGTCCGTAAAGTTGCGGGTGAAATCCAATCCGCAAGAGCTATGGGCCGGATACGGGTGGTATTCTCAAGTCCACATGTTTACACGGTTTGGTTGTGGTTGGACTTTGCAATCCGCGGATTCACCCGTACCGTAGAGGAAATTGAATGTTGAACAATTTGGAAATATTGATCAATTGTGTCAACAATGGGGTTCACATCAGCAACTCACCGGATAGTTTGGAGTTTATAACCAAGTATCTAAGAGATGAATTACGGACATTTTTGTTTTATGACCAAGTAGTTTGGGTTTTCCGTCTGAGTATTACTGATCATGTTTATTGAATAAGTTAAGGGATATTTAATGTTTGGTACCCAACAAATGACCAACACATTGCTTTGGTACCCAACATATCAAATATTAAGGCTTGGTACCTGGATCCATCAGAGACTGTCAAGTCATACCGTTGACCCGACCATACTAAAACGCCCGTAACAGAAGTCGTGTTATTACACTATTGTCCTCACCAATACTAACATTGACCTGGGTTGTCCTAACGGTTGGTTAGAGTCATGATACGTGTTTCAATCTGGACGACGCGTCAAACGTGTGTCATTTTTAACGTCCACGATGAGATCTCAACAGGTTAGATAAAAGCAACACCTTCTACCCTAATCCTTTCAGTTATCGAGCAGAAATATAACTAGGGTTTGCAGTGAAGCCGAAATGACGATTTTTACAGATTTCAAGTGATTTCGACGGCTTTCGAGTGATTCCATTGTTTAATCCTAGGGTTTCGTTAGATCTACCACTGAAACCAGTTTGATAAGATTGATAACTTTAATTTTGTTTATTTGAAGACAAAAACGACCAAATCGAAGACAAAAAGGACCAAATCGAAGACAAAATCAAGAGATTATCGAGACATAGTAAGGTAATTTCGAAACACAGTGGTGAAATTAGGGTTTTATTAGATGCGAAATAGGGATTGTAAATTAGGGTTTTCATTGTTTATTGATTCTACTGTTAAAGAATAACTTTTCTTTTGTTTTCTTCATAAAGAACAAGATGATGTTGTTGTTTAAAGGGGCAGAATCAATCTTTTTTAGTTGTTTAGTAGTTGTTATGTCATTTTTGTATTTTTTTCTGATGGCCCCTTTATTGTTCTTTTTTTTTTGTCAGAAATGGTGGGTTCTGTATGAGGAAAAAAATATTTCCCCACTAAAGATGGATATCTGGCTGATTCTCAAAGGGCTAAGAAAGATACTCGTTTGAATAAGAAGAGAGTTGATTGTGTGTTGGAGGAAGAGCTTGATTGGTTATCTCAGCTAAGTAAGTTTGATGAGACATGCAGAGTTATTGATGCTGAAGTAGCAGATACTGCAGTTAATGAAGGTAGTATAAATGTAGTTGTAGGTGTTAGTACAGGGGTTAGAGATGATGAAGTAGCAGAGACAGAAGTTAATGAAGGTAGTAAAGGTGTTAATTCAATTGCAGGTGTTAGTACAGGGGTTAGGAAAGTTGTTAGGAAGAAGGTTGCTAGTAAAAGTGGTAAAGGTGTTAGTAAAGGTTCAGTACATGGTGATGTAAATGCTGGTGAAGTACATGAAGCTGTAAATGTTGGTTCAGTATATGGTGATGTAAATGCTGGTAAAGTACATGAAGCTATAAATGTTGGTTCAGTAGCTGTAAGTGTTGGTTCAGTTAATGAAGATGTAAATGCACAAGTGACAGGGTTAGTAGATGATGTAAATGCAGTAGAAGGTGGTCCTAGTCAAGTGGAGGGGGTCACTCATGTGGAGCCTTCACAACCTCAAGATTCAGTGGTGCCACCACCTAGACCAAGACCAAACATTAATAGTTGTGATCCTGAAGAAGGCTACCATTCTGACTTTGATGAGGAACCTGAAGATGAAGCATTCCCAGATGAGGAGGAATATGAAGATGATCTTGCAACTCAGATCAGAAATATTTTAAGGTCAACTGCAGAGTACAAGGCATATGTTAAGCAAAGTGGAAGAGTTTATGAGGAAGAAGAGATAAATAAGTGGAATACTGATACCACTATACTGTCTGAGTGTTGGGTAGGACATGAATGGGCCACTTATCAGCACTGTAAGGACTATATCAAAGATCAACAGATCTTCCAAAACTTTGATATAAAGCAACTGAAAAACACTAGGGTCAAACAGTCATATGAATGTGTGCACAAGAAATCCCAAGGCCGTAAGTGGAAGATATATTGTTCAACATATGACAAGACTACTTTTAAGTGTAAAAGTGGATTTTTTGAGCACACCTGCTCCACTACACATGGGATAATAAATCCAGTTGCAAAAGCAAGGTACTGTCTCATCACATGCCCTTTATTCTTTTAACTTTAGATTTTTACTTTTTACTTTGTTCTTTTGTCTTTTAACTTTTGATTGTTACTTTAACTTTATGTATGTATTGTTTTGCAGGTGGGTCTTTAGAATGATGTTGGAGAAGTTTAAAGCTCACCCAAACTTCAAACCTAAAGACTTCCAGTCTGAAATCAAGATGGCACATGGAGTGCAGATCTCATACATGACTGCATGGAATGCTAGGCATCTCTGTATAGAGAGGCTGTTAGGTAATTTTGAAGAGAGTTACAGTTTTCTGCCTGAGTTCTGCAAACAACTTTTGAAGAAAAATCATGGCAGTGTTGCTACTTGTAAATGGGATGCAGATGGGAAGTTTGAGAACTGTTGTATTGCTTACAAATGTAGTATAAATGGATTTATAAAAGGAGGTAGACCTTTGTTAGGCTTAGATGGTGCTCATCTGAATGGAAAGTATGGTGGTGTTATACTAGATATTACAGCTTTGGATGGGAACAATGGGTTATTTACAATTGCTATATTTTTGTAAGGAAAATTGGATAGAGTTTCTTAGAATCATGGCATCATATTTGAAACAACACCAAAAAGCTTTGACCTTTATTTCTGATAGGCAGAAGGGACTTAAAGATGGTGTTGATGTGAATTTTAGTGATGTCAAACACTACCACAGGTATAGCATGAGGCATATATGGAAGAACATGAAGAAGTACCATCCTGGACAACACATGGAGAGTTTGTCATGGAATGCAGCTAAGGCATATACCACATCTGAATTTGAAGGGTATATGGAAAGGATTGGTGAGGAAAAGGAGGCTGCAAAGATGTATTTGGAGAAGGAAGAGGTGGAGCATTGGGCTAGAAGCTACTTTGATTTTTCATGCAAGTGTGAGCACATCACTAGTAACTTTAGTGAAGCTTTCAACTCTTGGATTTTAGATATCAGGGGTCTTCCAGTATGCAAGTTGTTGCAGAAGTTCACCTCATGATGATGAGGTTAATGTTTGATAGGAAGGAGCAAGGTCATGGGTATGTTGATGGAGGTGTTGTACCAAGAGCAGAGAAGATATACAAGGAAAACAAAGACAAGGCTTGTTTCTATCACAGAGTTCCTTCCACTCAACATGAATGGTCTGTTGTAGATGCACATGGTAATAGCTGGAATATACACTTGTTAGAGCATACATGTGATTGCCAGTATTGGAAAGTGACAGGAATTCCTTGTCCACATGCTATACAAGCATCTTTCTACAACAAAATTGCAGATTGGAAATTGTTAGTGTGTTTTTCCCTTTCTTCTTTCATTGTCCTTCATGAAATATGTCTCTTACTCTTACTCTATTTTGCAGGTTGATTGATCCTTATCACAGTGTGGCCAACTATAGACTACAATATGTTGGGTATGTTGGAACAATTATGGATCAGAGAAGATGGCCTAAGCCTCAGGTGAATGTACATATTACACAAATTTTTACACAGAAATGTAAATTATTTCTAATGTTGAGTTATGTTTTTATGTAGCCTGATGATGATGGAAAGGTGTTCAAGCTTCTTGCACCACCATTTGCAAGACCTCCTGGAAGTCCCAGATCACAAAGAAGAAAAGATGCTGATGAGGGTGGCAGTAACAAAAACACCAAACAATGTGGGAAATGTGGTGTAATTGGTCACTACAGATCAACTTGTACAGGGTTAACAACTCAACAAATTGCAGAGAGAGGAGGAGGTATGGTATTGCTTCTCTTTGCTATTGTTTTCATAATCTTGAATACCTTGCTTTGTTGCTAACTATTTTTTCTATTTTCTATGTAGTTTCTACTGATTTTACAGGTCCACATAAGAGAAGAACAGCTGTTAGGGACTTTGAAAATTCCAGGCCTCCACCTCCTAGTGAGCCAAGAACCACTGCTGCTGAAGACTTCTTAACGACTGACCCTTCAACAATTGATACAAATAATGCTGGTAGAAGGGGAAGAAAGAAAAGTAGCAACAGAGGTGCTAGCTCAGCTGCTAACAGAGGTGCCAGGTCAGCTGCTAACAGAGGTGTCAGGTCAGCTTCCACATCAGCACCAATGCAAGCAACATCAGCACAAGTTCCAACTTCAATGCCAGCTAACACACCAGCTGAACACACTTCTGTTGGTATACCAAGAGGTGGCAGTAGAGGAGGTAGAAGAGGTGGCAGAAGAGGTGGAAATACAGGTGGGAGAGTGACCAGAGGTGCTGAATATTTTTTATTTTGTGAAGGAGGTGTTGATGGTGTGGAACCAACATCTGTTCAACCAGTTTGGATGCCACCAGGTACATCCACAACCACCACTACAAGGGGAAGGAAGAGGGGAAGACCAAGAAATGCTGAGAAAGGAAATATGGTGCATAAGAGATATGGAACAGTTTTAGGTGTTGGAATTTTTAATGCTAGTGATACTCTAAACCCAACAAGAAGAGAAAGTACACCTGTTTTTAGAGCACCAAGAGTTCAGGTATGACAACATGATAATTTGCTGTAAATTTCATCAGAATTTTGTGTTTTAATGTTTGATGATTTGAGTATTTCAACATATGCAGGTGGAAGCACATGCATCAATACCACAAGCTACACAACCAGACCACTAACCCACTCCTGTGCAGAACACAAATGTAATCAATAGAGCTGAAGGTGTTGAAAGAGTAACAATGAGAACTGGTGGATGCAGGACAAGAGGCGGAGGAGTTTTTTCTAACATACCAAGGGGTGGACCATCACAACCACATAAGAGAAAGGACGACAATCACTATTCACCAGTTAGGAAGAGCAACATAATTTGTGGTGGTCTAGGTAAGAAAATTAATGGTCTTAGCATTGACCTCACTGAGGATGACTGAATTTTACTTGCACACTAGTTAGGAGCAACATAACCACTATTTTAAGTTTATTATGTTTAAATGCAGACAACTTTATTTTGTATGAATGCAGACAACTATGTATGAATGCAGACTTCATTATATCAATCTATTGTGTTCCCTTTATGTTTTTGTTGTTGTTGTGCCCATATTATCTTTAAAACATAACTTTGATTCATTGAAAACAGGTACATTACCAACTGTCACTCTAGATCACAATACCATGCATTAGGAAGGTTACTATCTAGACAATACCAAGTAGAAAAACATTAAGAAGCTTGCATTCTAGTTTTGCAGTTTTTGCAGCATTACAAATTCTCCACACAGCTCACACTTTAGGAATGCCTCATTCATTGTATCAGGATAGAAACTTCTACCTAGCTTCATTATGTTGTTGCAACCAGATAGGCATTTGATGCCTTTCCAAGGGCATGAATTAGCAAAGTGATCATCAGCATTGCAGCTGTAACAAGTATTTTTAACTTTTACCTTTACCTTAGTAGTAAATGCATTGCATATTTCTTTCATATCATTAGATTTGTTCTTCTTCCTAGTTGGAGATGACTTCATTATATGATCACATACCATAGCAGCCTCATGTGATGCCATATAATCCACAAGCCAGTCAAACTTGTGGCATATATTGCACTTCAGAAATCTCTTTTCTGGATGCTCTCTTGTCTTGGATACTCTGACAGGCCTGGTTCCATGACATTCTTCAGTGGGGCAAGGTAAATTGGACCATATGCAGTTGGTTCTCATGTGTCCCTTTGTCTGACAGAGCTCACAAGTTTCTTTTAATGCATTCTTAGCATCATCAAGCCACAAAAAACCTACACAATGAGGAAACTGACACTTTAAGCACATCTTACCCTTTCTTAGAGCTAAATCACTCTGCAACAGCATCCTAATACCAATGCATCCAGGTTAAGTGCATTTGGTATATGTCCATGGGCATGTTTTGGCTATATGACCTACACTGTCACATTGCTGACACACCTACAAAACAATAGTTAAGTCATGATCTTGAAAAATAGTTATGATGTTGAAAAAATAGTTAAGTTTATTCGCCAACAGTGAAGCTAATAATAATGTTCATCTGAAAAAATTGATACACATACTCGATATTCAAGTCTGGAAGATGATGCCATGACTTCGGTTGTTATCTTCCAAGAAAAATTGCAGGTACAGTGTGTTTCAAAAAAATGGAGAAGAAAAAAATGGTGGTTTGATAGCTGTGAATGAGACCTTTTATAAGCCATGTCTCTTGTAACGGCTCTTTTTTTTTAATTGCATGAATCTAATCCGTCAGATCAGTGTATTACCAACCATCAGATTAACTTGTTTGTTCAAACGTTTTGGTAGAAGTCACATCTGGCACGTGTTAACGGCTTGTTAACGACGTTAAGTAATTATTAATTATTTATATAACAGAACGTTGGGTCAACGATATGACTTGACAGTCTCTGACGGATCCAGGTACAACCCCTTAATATTTGAAATGTTGGATACCAAAGCAATGTTTTGGTCATTTGCTGGGTACCAAACATTAAATATCCCATAAGTTAAACCAACAACTGTAGCTAGATAAGGTACATATATCCACTCTCAAAACACATTGTTTTGTGGAGTATGGTGATGGAGACATATGATAAGTGGCTAATTAAGTAAGTGTCCGGCTTTGAAGCAAAGACAAAAAAATTTTAAGCTTGCATCAACTTAATTGGTTATTCTACTCTATATCCGCGGTTAATCCGCATCCGGCCTGCATCACCCGTTAATCCGGGATGTAAAATCCGCGGTGAGTGGGATGGACACAGTTGAATTTTCCAAATCCTCAATTTTGACGGATTGGACGCGGGTGACCCCTAATCCGCAACCGTCCGTCCGTTGCACACCCCTAGTAGATGTTTAATGGTAGATGATAACCATAAGCTAATCGGAGCCTGGCTAAATTGGGTCCTATGCCATTTAATTGGGGCCTATAGATTACTTCATCTACCTAATACACACTGATAAGGGGTGTCTAAATTTAAAAGCAAACTACCAAAATTACCCTCTTAATATTACTAAATTACCCCCATCAACTCTTAATAATAAACCTAAAAACTAAAATTAGTTTTCATTTCCAACCTAAAAACCGATTCTTCATCTCTTTCACTCCCTCTTTTTTTCTTATTTTTGAAATTAAAAATCGATAATTATCGATGATCCAAAAGCGATTAATCGTTTTTTTCCTCTATAAAATGTCGAAACCATTAATATACAAACAAGCCACTGGAATCACTTATCCTAGTGATTGTAATCCCGGAATTGTTAAAGCAATTGGAAACAAACCAAAGAAGAAAACGGTTTCTCAAGAAGAACCATCTCTAATCGAACAAGAAGAGGAGGAAATGGGTCGAATCAGGTACTTTTCTATCAACCCAATCCTCTAAACTAGGTTTTAGTAACATGCTTTAGGTTATAAATCGAGAATTTTGAAATCCAAAAATTTCAGTGTTTGCAGAATCGGATTACGTTAGTCACGAAGTAACCCGATTCTTATTAGAAACGGATTATGTTCATAAACTTATAATCCGATTATTCTGCATGTGAAAAGAAATCGGGAAAGTGTATAAATAACCCGATTGTTGTAGCCAATCTTATCGGATCTTATTTCGTTGGAATCGGATTACATATGTCTTAACAAAAGCCGATTGTTAATTTTAGAAACGGACTTTATATGTATATCGAGTAAACCGATTTCATGAATAAAAATCAGATTGTTAATTTTATATGCTTGGAATCGGATTTCATATGTATATCGATTAAACCGATTATATACCCTGACTTTAAAAATGCATTCTATTCCATTGTTTTTTGTTGCTTAAATCCGTATTCTACATGTAAAAAAATCAAGCCGAAAAGAAATATAAGAAGAAACATGACCATGCTACTCCTAAGCCTTTGGGACCTCGTCGAATAGACGGTCAAAATTTAAATGCTTCCCACCGAAGGTCCACAGGGAGTAAATCCAAAGGGATCAGCATCAATGACCCACCACCTCGAGCGGAGCAACAAACACATGAAGAACCTGATTCTGATAAACCTACTGAACAAGAAGGTGGTGAGGAGGAGAGGATTGAAGAACAAAGTGGTGGCAAGGACGGTGGTGAAGAATAAAGTGATGAGAGTGAAAGTGAATAAGAAGAACGTGGAAAGGAAGGTGGTGAAGAAGAAAGTGATGAAGAAGAACGTGACAAAGAAGGTGGTGAAGAAAACCCGATTGTGACAATTTCTCAGAGGTTCAGTTTCAGAATCGGTTAACATTTACCTTTATAAAACCCGATTGTGATGTAGTTGAGCTCAAGGACTTCATGGCGATTCATCATACAACGACGAAGATCTACTCAAGGAACCGTGTAACTTCATCAACAAAAAGGTATGTGGAGACTTGAACTTATCTATCACTCAAAAGGCTATCTCTTCTATCTCCTACTTCTTATGAGACAAAAGTCGTATGCTATATAGACTGGATCATACACATTTGGTATTTTGAGACGAGTATATCTCGCCTATCTATATCTCGAAATCATGTGTTGGTAAAGCGTTTCGCTTTGATCAGGTTTATCTTTACCTAATGTCGAAAGTCATAATGTTTCAATCACTTTGAAAATCGCTTTGACGAGAAATAGTGTAACAACTATATAACGTCCTCTAAGAATGTTTCAATGGTTGGAATGAGAGTTTAGGTCAATATAACCAACGATGGATATAAGCATTGTGTGGAAACACATATGTGCATAAGTCCTATTCCTTAATCCGAAGTTTGCGAACTTTGTTGATTGAGAGAAACCGGAGGAATTGGCTTTGCCAAGTCCGCGAACTCAGTTTGCGAAATCAGTCCGCGAACTGACGGAAGTTCTCTTGCCGATAATTTCTATTGGGATTTTCCAAAAACTCGTTTGCGTGTTTAGTCCGCGAACCTAGGTCGCGAACTGACAGAAGTCTCCTTGCAGAGATTTTTTGCTGAGTTTGGAAAACTCTGCCGGTTTTCTTAAGTCCGCGAACTTGCTTGCATACTTGAGTGGATTATGATCTAAAGATGTGCTCTGAACATGAAACTTAAATTACTAAGGAATTCAGTATGCAAACCGTGGCTATAAAGTTCATGAGCCGATTCAATCGAATCGAATCATGTTTGTTTCAATTGTGTCTTGTGTAGTTACATACGATCTCATAGAAATTGAACAACTCTCTAACTAGTTCATTTGAGTCAATTGAACTAGTTATGGTGAAGAAGAAAAAGGTTAATATGAAATGCTCATATGGTTAAATTTTTGGGTTACTATGTTGAACCAACATAGACGTACACGTTTGGGCACGGTTTTCACAAACCCAGTAAACGTATATCTCAAGTGTGTGTGACAAACTAAGATTTCGATCTAACGGTTGATAAATATTAGCTTGAATCTAAATCAGGTTTTCATCTAACGGTGAATATTGATTGCTTTGTAACTAAGGCAAAACCCTGATTTGAAGACTATATATAGGAGACATCTAGCATTAGGAAAAACTAATCCCCACACGTCTGTGTGATACTAGTGCGCTCGCTAGAGTCGATTCTCCTCTAACCTTTGGTTTTCTTCTCTAAAACTAGGTTAACGACTTAAAGAATTCATTGGGATTGTGAAGCCAGACCGATACTACTTTTGTCGTAGTTGTGTGACCTGATCTTGCATCTTCTATCACACGAGTACAATCTATTGATTGGATTGAGATCATGAGAATTCTCCGATAGGAAAGATAAAAGAAGTCACAAACATATTCGTCTCATTGTTTGTGATTCCTCGACGTCCTCTTGTGTTTTCAAGTAAGACTGTTGAGAGGTGATTGATTAATCTAGGTTGTTCTTCGGGAATATAAGACCGGATTATCAATTGGTTCCTGTTCACCTTGATTTCATATCTTAAGACGGAACAAAAACCCAGGGTTTTTCTGTGGGAGACAGATTTATCCTTTGATAGACTTTTCTGTGTGAGACAGATTTGTATATTTCTGCGATTTTGGGTTGCAGAAACTCTTGGTTGTGGGTGAGATCAGCTAAGGGAATCAAGTGCGCAGTATTCTGCTGGGATCAGAGGCGTATGAGTACAACTGTACCTTGAATTAGTGAGAGACTGATTGGGGTTCAACTACAGTCCAGTCCGAAGTTAGCTTAGAGTAGGTGATAGACACATTTTTGTGTTTAATTTGATCTCAATATTATATATTGTTGGCACTCAAGTTTGTACTAATTTTGGTGTTTTATGTGTTTGTAGGTACCTTTGGAAAATAAACATTTTTTGGATAATTCGGCTCCAAAAGTTGGTAAAAGCTCCGGAGGACACGTGTTATTCGGACTCTCACCGTTGGATAAGGGGCACCTCAATTACTAAGGGGCACCCCAGGTCAGCCCAAAAGGCATCTTCTATTCGCACCCCAGTACAGGATTAGGGGGAGGTCATCTTCTCCATTTGAATTTTGTTTTTGGCGGGAAAATGGAGAACACTTCTGCAGATTTTTGATCGAATTGTTGAAGTGTTCTAGGGAGATTCAATGGCTGATTTTTGGTAGATAGTTGTGATATGGACTATTAAACACACTGTGGGCGTTTGGTTCGACCAGAATTGGCTAGAATCAGCTAAACAATTCACGGGTTGAAAACAGGGAAGTTCGTGTATATCACGGGTTTCACGTGATTTGGAGAAGATTCAATGTGTTTTGTGCGTGCATGGAAGACCCTCACAGCCTGTTGGAGCGTGAAGGAGTTAAATATGGTAATTTGGAGGCTTGAAAACGCGTGAGAAGATGAAACAGGAAAGAAAATATTCCCAGAAATATTTTCTTTACTGCCGAGTTAAAGAGAATTATATGGAGTGAATGAGCGAGATTCGATGGGTCTGTTGGCTATAAATAGGTTGCTGGGTTTGAGTAGAAAGGGTGTCGAGAGTTTGGGGTCGATAGGAGAGCTCAGGAGAGAGAAATCAAGAGTTGATGAAACACTGTTTCTGCTCCTGCGGATGATGAAGAACACGAAGAACAGACTCGCAGGGACAGTCGTTTATCAACAGTGAAACAGACTCACAGGCGTGGGTCGTAGGTGTGGGTCTTAGAACCACAGCGACAATAACACTTCTCTTTTATCGTTCCTTTGTGACGCTTCCTGTGGGTCGCACATTAGCTGTTTACACCATTTTCTCTTCTTCTCTTCATTGTAAACACCATTTGAGCAATAAATAAATATTTTGAGCGTGTTTTTTATCATGATGAGCTAAACCCAACACTGGGACGACGGAGGAGGGTGAATTTCATACACGGGTAAATTTATTATATTCTTTTTTCATGACTTTTGCATTAATTTAAAATTGAAATATGATTTGAATTAATTGGTTGTTATTTAATTTGATGATGTATTCTTAGCTTAGGTGTTTTGATACATCATGCTTAGGACTTACAATCGATGTTTTGAGAATCTATCTTGGCAAAATCAGAGTCCATGTTAATTTTATTGAGTTTTAAATTGTCAAAGAATATATGAATGAACCCTGTGTAGTGAATTCAGCCAAATCCTTAGTCCCAGTACCTCTCGCCCATTGTTAATATTTTTTGTATATATATTTTTATTTTAAATATAAAAATTCCATTTCCTTCACAAGTCTGAAACGAATCTTTTTACCACTATCACTACAACAATTTTGAAAACCATCAAATTTTGGCGCCGCCGACGCGGATTTGTGCTTAGGTAGAATTTTTAGGTTTTTATTATTTTTTATTATTCCATTTGTTCTTTTTACGTCTCTTTGGTTGTGTCTTTGTATTACAAGTTTGAAGTTGGATACTAAAGACCTTGGAATCAAAGCTTAAATCTAAAAGAGAAGGAAAAAAGACAAAGCAAAAAAATAAAGAAAAAAGAGAGAAAAAAAAAAGAGAGAGAATTATATTTTTTTTTATTTTTTTAAGAGACTTTCTATTTATTTATTTTTTTGTAATTATTATTATTATTTTTTGTATTTATTTTCATTGGACTGGACTTTGGACAATTTATTTTAATTTTAAACCCTAGGGAAGGGTCATATATATATAAAATTAAATATAAACCGTTTGCAGGGAAGGACGCGATTACAATATCGTCTCGGCCCCTCGGGTTCGCACACTGACACCGGAGTCAGTGGACCGAGTCGACTACAGAGGTTCTTCGCCCGTCTGGTACGGGAGGTAAACTTCTAAACACCCGCGAATCTCCTGTCAGCGGGTTTACTGTCTGCCTTAAGGTGATTATATGTTGAGGACTGAACCGGCTAATTTAATTTCCTAGTAAAGGGCAAGAACTAGCCATATAAGATAAGGGTCCGGATTTCATCACCGTTCCCTTCTTGCCCGCTGTAGGAAAACGAAACCAAACGCGAACCTAAGCTTAAAATTTTGACTAGAACGAGACCTATAGGGTAACGAGCTTAGTAGGAAAGTCGTTCAAAAAATATTGGTTACACTTTTAGCATACTTCGAAGTTCATGATGGTTTATGTGAGTTGAATGCGTGATTGCGCCGCCTTGTGATAGCGGTGAGGCCTTGGGTATCAAAGCTCCACTGAGCTTTCCTCGCCTCAATTCAACTTACTTTGACTCGGATTGATTCCAGAGGGGATTGCTTAAATTGTAACGAATTCCCTTTCGAAGGATTAGAAGCTGGTCTAGAAACAATCTAAGTGGAGCCATCATGCTTTTTGTTTGCTAGATTCTATAGGTTTGATTTGGTCTAGTCATCCTTGTTTGTGATTGTGTAGAATTCCCTTGCAATTAATAATGTCGAACTGGTATGATAGAAGCCAATACAATGAGTATCGACCTGAATTTGAATATGGACATCATCCTTTTTATAACCATGTTGGGAATAGTGGTTGGGAGTGCCATCTTTTGGAAGAATATGGGTCATACCCTGGTGAGCCCAATTACTATCCACACATGCATCAGTCTTACGAGCAAGAAGACTATAGTACTAGTTCTTCGTCTCTAGAGGATACAATCAAACTATTGAAAAGTAGTCCTTTTTATGATCCCTCTGTTCCTATTCCTCCTTTAGAAGAGTCCCTCAGGAAGTTAGCTGAGTCGACGCGTAAGTTAGATGAGATGAATAGTATAATTATAGACGAAAGAATTACAATAATGAGTGAACCTTCTTTAGAAGACCACCTCAAGCGGATAGCTGAGACGAACGAAAGAATTGCTCGAAATTACTTGAATTGCCAATATAGTGTATCCAATAATACCCTTGAGAATGAAGATAGTTATTTACATAATCAAGATAACAAGGTTAGAATTGGTAGCACTACTTGTTTTGATGAGGTTCGATCTTTTTCATGTTATTATAATGAGGATAGTGTTGATGGAGAATCATACTTATGTAGGAATAGTGATCAGGAAATGGATACTCCAATTGAGCTTTACAATGATAATATTATTTCTATTTCAAATCCAAATAATTTTAATAATTATTCACCTGTTCAAAATGACGAGGATTTGACTAGAGATACCCTCGTTTTAGACGATGTAGTATTTCCTGTTTACAAAGCCGATAAAGATTTAGAGGAACGAGTTTATTATGAGAATAATGTTTTAGAGTCTAACGATTTAGAAACAATAGTCTTAGACGAAGAATATGAACTCGTAGAGCTTTTAAATATGAGTGAGGATGCATCACTTGAGTATAACCTCGAAGAAGCAATTGACTATTTTCAGGATTCCAATGATCTAGAAATTAAGGAAATTGTAGTTAGTCTATCTAGAGATACCCAAAAATCTAAGTTTGGGGGTGATTATCATTCTCCTTGTGCCATACCTTTAGCTCTTACAGAGATCCCTCATTTTGGACTTGATATCTCTGCCTCGACCATTTTACAAGATTAGCTTCATACTCGTTTTCCCGAACCTAATGATGTCCAGGAAGAAGTTCAGTCGTTAGAAACCCATCCTCTGGTTGATGTGGTTTTCCCAGGCTATGATACCCAGATTGACTTTGTTTTCCCACCAAATAGTTTTCTTCCAAATGTGGGAACGTTTATATTTCAAATGTGCCGAATATTAAGTTGTGAGACTAAACCAAAATGCTTTAGGAAATTAGAATCGACACATTTGCTTAAGAGTGACCACTACCCTCATTGTGGTCAATTTTGTAAGTCAAATCTTATTGACTTAGAGGATCCTCAGTTATTTAGGTTATTATTGTGCGCTTCTAAGATCATATTTGAGTTTTTACAGACTCTAGGACCTAATGATTCGGATCCCACCTATGAAGAAACACAACCAATGAAAATATTTTATTTAGACCCTTTCTTAGAACCTGAACCTGAACCACAATTAGATATAAATATCTTAATCAGGAAACTAGATAAGGGCATGCTATCCTTGTTCACTTTCTTGGGTTATTGTAGTTTCCTTTGGTCAGCTCTTTTTGGTTTTGAAGACCCACAGTTATTTCGGCTGTTACTTTTTGATTCTATGAGGTGACTAATTCCTTCCGATGTCTGGCTGAAGACTTTAAACTTAGCACTTCTTGGGAGGTAACACAATCTCATGCGACACGAGGAAAAGGCACCTAGCTTACGAGGCCAGATACTCCTTATTCCCAGATCTCAATAATATCTTTCCTTAACTCTTTTGCTTTAAATGGTAACAGTTTCTCCTTATTCATATGCTTTTAATTTTATCTTTAGAACATTGAGGACAATGTTAGATTTAAGTTTGGGGGTATGTGAGAAACTTTTTAGTTGCACTTTTGAAACTTCTAGCGTCACATGGTATCCGGTTAGCTAAGTTTACATACTGTTTCTCACCGAAAAGATAGAAATTGGAATGTTAGAGATAACAGCTTATTGAGACATTAGAGAAAAAGACATTGAGATCCTTGAAATTCAGGAGAGAACTTGTTCCTTTTAGAGGGTAACCGTGATGGACCTAACCATACATGATGAAAAGTCAAGTAGGTCGGGGAAATGCCAGAAAGACAAAGCAACCTCACAATGTAGTCTTAGTTACTGGATTGAGACTCTCTCTCAGTAGAAACTTATCATCATCAACAAGCGGAGCGACATCAAAATCTATGAAGAAAGTTGAAGACGTTTTAGGTTTAGAAGCAACAATGGAAGAGAATAATTCAAAAATCAAAGTTGAAGTTATAAGAGCAAATGATATAAGTTGTTAGAATCCATGATACCAAGACATCACAAGTTGCGAAGATCCAAGTTTTGAAAGTCCTTCTCTCATGGCCATGTAAATTTTTGTCTTGTAATTTTTTGTTATCAAAAAAAAAATAAAAAAAAAATGAAACATCATTACGTTCTTTTTGTTCAATAAGGCCATAGGGAAGAAGAAATTTATAAGTCAAGCAAGAAATCGAAGAGAAGAGTTAATTGTCAAGGTTCTATGAGGTTCGAGAGTTTAACATCAACAGTTGAAGACCGAAGAAGGCGTTGTTTCTACTGAGCACTATGAGAGAGTCGAAGAAAGATGCATTTTGGTTGCTTTGTTAGTCTGCTTTCAATCTGGCACAAAATCTTTCTAGCACTGGTTTAACTCATCATACGTAATTAGTCCAGCTGTGTAGCAGATGTCCCTCTCATTTTTATCTCTCTCCTAATCTTATCCAGCTGTAAAGCAGCGGACGCATCTTACAATGTTTATCTAGCTGTGTAGCGGATATCTCTTTATCTAGCAGTGGTGTGGATGTGTCTCCCCTTTTCTTCAGTCAGCTTTAGAGCTGACACCTTTAATTTCTCTGGCATTCTACTTACTTGGAGATAGGTTGAGAATATGTATGTCCTCATAGCTCTTTGGATACTTGTGACCAATTAGGAGTAAAGGTTTTGTGGGTACACCTCTAGTAAACCCTCCGGAGACAACACTCCGCCGCTAGGGCCACCTAGCGGTTTAACGGCCTGCTGCACGTGCTAAGTGTAGTCTTTTTATCTTTTCAAAAATAAATTTTGCTCGAGGACTAGCAAATAATAAGTTTGGGGTATTTGATAGACACATTTTTGTGTTTAATTTGATCTCAAAACTATATATTGTTGGCACTCGAGTTTGTACTAATTTTGGTGTTTTATGTGTTTGTAGGCACCTTTGGAAAATAAACATTTTTTGGAAAATTCGGCTCGAAAAGTTGGTAAAAGCCTCAGAGGGCACGTGTTATTCGGACTCTCACCGTTGGTAAGGGGCACCCCAATTACTAAGGGGCACCCTAGGTCACCCCAAAAGGCATCTGCTATTCGCACCCCAGTACAGGTTTGGGGAGAGGTCATCTTCTCCATTTGAATTTTGTTTTTGGCGGGAAAATGGAGAACACTTCTGCAGATTTTTGATCGAATTGTTGAACGTGTTCTAGGGAGATTCAATGGCTGATTTTTGGTAGATAGTTGTGATATGGCCTATTAAACACACTGTGGGCGTTTGGTTTGACCAGAATTGGCTAGATCAGCTAAACAATTCACGGGTTGAAAACAGGGCAGTTCGTGTATATCACGAGTTTCACGTGATTTGGAGAAGATTCAACGTGTTTTGTGCGTGCATGGAAGACCCTCACAGCCTGTTGGAGCGTGAAGGAGTTAAATATGGTAATTTGGAGGCTTGAAAACGCGTGAGAAGATGAAACAGGAAATAAAATATTCCCAGAAATATTTTCTTTACTACCGAGTTAAAGAGAATTATATAGAGTGAATGAGCGAGATTCGATGGGTCTGTTGGCTATAAATAGGTTGTTGGGGTTGAGTAGAAAGGGTGTCGAGAGTTTGGGGTCGATAGGAGAGCTCAGGAGCGAGAAATCAAGAGTTGATGAAACACTGTTTCTGCTCCTGCTGATGATGAAGAACACCAAGAACAGACTCGCAGGGACAGTCGTTTATCAACAGTGAAACAGACTCACAGGCGTGGGTCATAGGTGTGGGTCTTAGAACCACAACGACAATAGCACTTCTCTTTTATCGTTCTTTTGTGACGCTTCCTGTGGGTCGCACATTAGCTGTTTACACCATTTTCTCTTCTTCTCTTCATTGTAAACACCATTTGAGCAATAAATAAATATTTTGAGCGTGTTTTTATCATGATGAGCTAAACCCAACACTGGGACGACGGAGGAGGGTGAATTTCATACACGGGTAAATTTATTATATTCTTTTTTTTATGACTTTTGCATTAATTTAAAATTAAAATATGATTTGAATTAATTGGTTGTTATTTAATTTGATGATGTATGCTTAGCTTGGGTGTTTTGATACATCATGCTTAGGACTTACAATCGAGGTTTTGAGAATCTATCTTGGCAAAATCAGAGTCCATGTTAATTTTATTGAGTTTTAAATTGTCAAAGAATATATGAATGAACCCTGTGTAGTGAATTCGGCCAAATCCTTAGTCCCAGTACCTCTCGCCCATTGTTAATATTTTTTGTGTATATATTTTTTTTTAAAATCTAAAAATTCCATTTCCTTCACAAGTCTGAAACAAATCTTTTTACCACTATCACTACAACAATTTTGAAAACCATCAGTAGTCTAGTGTCTGTAGCGGCTTAATACAGTGTGTATTCAATCTGGACTAGGTCCCGGGGTTTTTCTGCATTTGCGGTTTCCTCGTTAACAAAATTTCTGGTGTCTGTTGTTATTTCTTTTCCGCATTATATTTTTTATATAATTGAAATAATACAGGTTGTGCGTTAAAGATCATCAATTGGAAATCCGACCTTTGGTTATTGATTGATATTGATTGATCCTTGGACATTGGTCTTTGGTACCATCCTAGTTATCTCTCTTTGATAAAGACTCGCAGATTTCCTTTTGCTTGAGTAAAGATCAAATCGAGAGATTGAGATATAAACTTTTTGATATATCTTTTTATTGATTGAGTCTAACTGACTAGTTGATTCTCATAAAAAGTATATTGGAGTTTGTCCATACAGATTGCTAAGCGAAATATTGGGTGGTGTTGTTAGACCCTCGCTTTTTCAATTGGTATCAGAGCAGGCAAACACGTTAAAGACCTTATAAGTCTGTGTTTGTAGCGATCTGATTATGGACGAGTCTATCTCTAATAACGTACCAGTTCAGAAATTACCAGATGATTCTAAAAGCTTAGATTCACCTGAGAGAACTGTCATATCTAAGTCAATATCCAAACATTATCTTGATGTAAAAACTGTTGATTTGGAAACTCTCCTAGAAGAACAGTTGGATGAACTTTCTCATGAAGGTGATTCAGATATTGATAGAGATGTTGATGAGGAAGTCTCAGAGTATGTTAAGTTTTTGGATTCATGGAATATGAAGAAGATTAGAACTTCTCATGTCACTCCTCTCCTGACTCCTCTCTGTCGAGAAAACAAGAAATTGAGAAGATGTTACGCATGTGTTTATTGTTCGAATCGCTCTACCGAATCGATCCTCAAGTATTCTGAGGAAAACCTACGTATGAAGTCACTTGAATGTGATAATATTTATCAAAAGTACTTTTTGTTGGAAGAGAAACTTGAAGAATTTGAAGCAAGGTTTAACTCCCAGCAAACAAGTTTTGACGACACAGAAAGCGCTTATCTCACTCGAGAAAAAACGCCTTGAGGATGATTTAGCTGCTGCTCTTGATAAAATCAAGATGTTGGAAAGTGACTTGAAAAAGTTCAATACTAGTTAAAGAAAATTAACCACTATGTTGGGAGCAAGTAAAAATCATCGTGATACACGAGGATTGGGCTATAAGGGAATAGATGCTCCAAGTACTAGCAAAGAGGTAAAATTTGTCAAGGCTAGTGATTCTCCGGCAGTTAAGGTTCAAAAGAGCAAAGTTTTTCAACCTCCAAAGTTAGCACACACGGATCGAGGTAACAACATTCCTTATGTTTGCCACTATTGCGGAAATAAAGGTCACTTGGAAAGGAGATGTCGTTTCCGTATAAGGAATGAGAAACTTCATGATGTTCTTGTTTGGGCATCACAAGAAGTTGTGAAACCAAGATCATACGTTAAGACTGATCCTCTTAACATTACAGGTTGTAATTGTCCAACATTTAGGCAAAGGAATCATGGCTATGATAGACCTAGATCTGCCTATAAACGTCGTACAAATCCTTTTCATAATCGTAATGGTTATCAAAAGGATAACTTCGTAAAGACGAAGACAAGATCCGATGCTCCCAATTGGAGAAAGACTAACTTGAAAAAGAATAGTCAATCCAATTCTCTTCCAAGAATTCTAGAAGAGAGTGATGGGAAGAATGTTCCGACTGTTCGTAAACGCACTCAGAAGTGGATACCGAAGAAAGACAATGATGTTTTGAGTATGAAAAGGAATGATCTTCCAGAAAACTCCATGACTATGGAAAAGGCAGTGTCCATGATGTTGGAACTTAACAAGTTTTTTAAAAAAATGGAATTGGATGTGAAAGGTTCTAAAAGTGATCTCTTTCATGATAATCCAAAGGTCACTTGTGGTGAGCAAGACTTTTTTCACCCCAACGCAACTTGATTGTGTTGGAAGTGCATGCTCACCAAGGAATGCCCTGCTTTATATACGGTGAGGGAATCACAAGAATAGGGGCACACAAATTATGTTCGGTAAGGAGGTATAATTCGATTGGATTCATCTAAAAAGGTATGTCTATAAACTTGAGCAAGATTTGTACTTTTATTTGCTTAGAATACTTATAATAATATTGCTTATCGTTCATTTCTACCTAACTTGATCTGTGTTTAAGGTTCTTAAATGTTTAGGTTTGAAAATAATAGTTCGGGATGTTTGGACTACATGGTACACATGCCAAGTATGCATAACAACATTTAAAATCAAAATCCAGGGGTTTAAGTTTGCAAACGCGTAATGCATACTTGACGTCGATATTCGGTAAACTTGTTTTGGCCGTAACGTCTTCGTCCGATCTCGGATTTACCTCATTCTTTTTGCATTCTCTTCCTTATTGAATTCCCTTCAAAATGAAGATGAGAGTTGTTGAATTTGGATGAGTTAATATTGGTCTTTGTCATGTCTCTTGTTTTTTAGTGTTTGCTCTGTTCCGTTGCACTTGTTTTATTCTCTTGGAATTGGGCACTGGGATTCTTGGAGAAATCCTATTCTAAGATATTTTGTGGCTGTTACAAGAGTCATGTTGGTGAATTACAAAGAAGGAAGTTCGAGAATGGGTAGTAGTTCACATTGCTATATATTCTTGAGTGTTCACAATCATCTCATGTGAACTATGGTGCATAGCCGTCAATGACTTTGTATGTTCTTCTTTGTTAAGGAAATCTTTTTATACGCTTTTGGTAACCACTCTTGGTATAAATCC
This sequence comes from Papaver somniferum, assembly GCF_003573695.1. Lineage (NCBI taxonomy): Eukaryota > Viridiplantae > Streptophyta > Magnoliopsida > Ranunculales > Papaveraceae > Papaver > Papaver somniferum. The sequence continues at coordinate 47,412,211 of NC_039362.1, read as the reverse complement.
GTGCGAAAAAGATTGATTCTACCTTCTAAGGGCAAAAATTGTTATTGCAGTATTAATATTTATGATTTTGTGATATTGCAATTGTTTATGGGATATGTATTGTTTGCATCAGTGAACTTGAAGGTCCCATATGTTGTCAAAAGTAAAGTCGTTTCATAAATTGGTATTCATATTGATGAAAGGACGAATGGACTTTTGACAAATACAAAAGTTATGCCTATGCAGTCATTTATTTGACGGAAAATAGGGTAAAATCTTTTGTGTGACAAGGATAAAGTATATTATGTCGTTATGCAAATAGTGATGGAAAAATAGAATAGATCCTTGTATGTATCCACGGTATTGATCTTCATTGATCCATTCTTTTTGTATTACCGTGAGACTCCGTAATGTGTCTTATGTCGAGCACGATACAACTAAGTTGATTATTTTGTGATTAACTTTGTTGGTTGTTCCGTAAGGTACTTTATGTCGAGCATCTTTGAACTAAATTAATCATCTTGATTGGTTATTTAGTTATTTGCTCCGAAAGTTTCTTTTGTCGAGCAAAATAATTGACAATTAAATTGATTACTTCTGTGATTAGTTTGGTTGTGTTTTCCAATTAGATTAATTATAAGTTCTCTTGTAATTATTCTAGTTGAGTTTTCATATATTCCACAAGTCCTTGTGTTGAGTATATGAACAACTATACTAATCATGTTCTATTGGTTAATGTAGTCGTATATTCCGTAAGGTTTTCCTTATGTTGAGTATGTGAACGATTAAGTTAGTCATCTTCGTATAATTACCTTAGTCGTAGCTCCATAAGTTTACTTATGTTGAGCACAATCAATTAAATTGATCACTTTTGTGGTTTGGTTTAGTTGCGTATTCCAATTAAATTAATCATGGGTTTACTTGTGATTAATTTGATTGAGTTTTGGATATAGAAAATCATTCCTATGGTTTTTGGTGTCCAATTAAAAATCATTCTTTTCTTTCGAAGTTAAGGTCGCTCTTGTTGTTCTTTCGGGAATGACATCAAATGGGGGAGAGTTCTTTTGAACTTGTGCTTAATGGTAATATCTTGCGGGGTGTGCGGCTGTGGAATTTTATAGGGGTTATCTTGTATCTTAAAACTCCTTGATACATATCACCATAGTATTATTGTTAAAGTCGTGATGCAATTGGACTTTGATGTTACATAATAATACTATGTCACTGTATAATGATGATCGAGAATCTCGATTTCTCTCATTGTTATAGCTACAGATCTTCAACAACGGTGATGCTAAACTTACAACCTTTGGGATCACTGTGGTACTTGGAAGGACGAAGATTTCAGGGAACGTTGAAGATTAAACTATGAAATAGGAGCCACTAAAGTTTATCTTTTTTGTATTCTATATCTATTAATAGTTTTGTCACTAAAATTGACAAAGGGGGAGATTGTTAGAGCAAAGCTCGGTCAACCTCGCATGCGTTGCTATATCAAGCATGTTTGTCAATGTTAGTGATCAAAACTATGAGTCTTGATTTCTAGTCTACATAGCTAAGTCTCGGACTAGGATAGAAAAGTGTAGTTGAGCTCAAGGACTTCATGGCGATTCATCATACAACGACGAAGATCTACTCAAGGAACCGTGGAACTTCATCAACAAAAAGGTATGTGGAGACTTGAACTTATCTATCACTCAAAAGGCTATCTCTTCTATCTCCTACTTCTTATGAGACAAAAGTCGTATGCTATATAGACTGGATCATACACATTTGATATTTTTAGCCGAGTATATCTCGCCTATCTATATCTCGAAATCATGTGTTGGTAAAGCGTTTCGCTTTGATCAGGTTTATCTTTACCTAATGACGAAAGTCATAATGTTTCAATCACTTTGAAAATCGCTTTGACGAGAAATAGTGTAACAACTGTATAACGTCCTCTAAGAATGTTTCAATGGTTGGAATGAGAGTTTAGGTCAATATAACCAATGATGGATATAAGCATTGTGTGGAAATACATATGTGCATAAGTCCTATTCCTTAATCCGAAGTTTGCGAACTTTGTTGATTGAGAGAAACCGGAGGAATTGGCTTTGCCAAGTCCGCGAACTCAGTTTGCGAACTCAGTCCATGAACTGACGGAAGTTCTCTTGCCGAGAATTTCTGTTGGGATTTTCCAAAAACTCGTTTGCGTGTTTAGTCCGCGAACTCAGTCCGCGAACCTAGGTCGCGAACTGGCAGAAGTCTCCTTGCCGAGATTTTTTGCTGAGTTTGGAAAACTCTGCCGGTTGTCTTAAGTCCGCGAACTTGCTTGCGTACTTGAGTGGGTTATGATCTAAAGATGTGATCTGAACATGAAACTTAAATTACTAAGGAATGCAGTATGCAAACCGTGGCTATAAAGTTCATGAGCCGATTCAATCGAATCGAATCATCTTTGTTTCAACTGTGTGTTGTGTAGTTACATATGATCTCATAGCAATTGAACAACTCTCTAACTAGTTATGGTGAATAAGAACAAGGTTAACATGAAATGATCATATGGTTGAACTTTTGGGTTACTATGTTGAACCAACATACACGTACACGTTTGGGCACGGTTTTCACAAACCCAGTAAACGTATATCTCAAGTGTGTGTGACAAGCTAAGATTTCGATCTAACGGTTGAGAAATATTAGCTTGAATCTGAATCAGGTTTTCATCTAACGGTGAATATTGATTGCTTTGTAACTAAGGCAAAACCCTGATTTGAAGACTACATATAGGAGACATTTAACATTGGGAAAAACTAATCCCCACACGTCTGTGTGATACTAGTGCGCTCGCTAGAGTCGATTCTCCTCTAACCTTTGGTTTTCTTTTCTAAAACCAGGTTAACTACTTAAAGACTTCATTGGGATTGTGAAGCCAGACCGATACTACTTTTATCGTAGTTGTGTGATCTGATCTTGCATCTTCTATCGTACGAGTACAATCTATTGATTGGCTTGAGATCGTGAGAGTTCTCCGATAGGCAAGATAAAAGAAGTCACAAACATCTTCGTCTCACTGTTTGTGATTCCTCGACGCCCTCTTGTGTATTCAAGTAAGACTGTTGAGAGGTGATTGATTAATCTAGGCTGTTCTTCAGGAATATAAGACCAGATTATCAATTGGTTCCTGTTCACCTTGATTTCATATCTTAAGACGGAACAAAAACCTAGGGTTTTTCTGTGGGAGACAGATTTATCTTTTGAGAGACTTTTCTGTGTGAGACAGATTTGTTTATTATCAAGTCTGCGATTTTGGGTTGCAACAACTCTTGTTTGTGGGTGAGATCAGCTAAGGGAATCAAGTGCGCAGTATCCTGCTGGAATCAGAGGCATAGGAGTACAACTGTACCTTGAATTAGTGAGAGGCTGATTGGGGTTCAACTATAGTCCAGTCCGAAGTTCGCTTGGAGTAGGCTAGTGTTTGTAGCGGCTTAATACAGTGTGTATTTAATCTGGACTAGGTCCCGAGGTTTCTCTGCATTTGCGGTTTTCTCGTTAACAAAATTTTTGGTGTCTGTGTTATTTCTTTTCCGCATTATATTTTTTATATAATTGAAATAATACAGGTTGTGCGTTAAAGATCATCAATTGGAAATCCGACCTTTGGTTGTTGATTGATATTGATTGATCCTTGGACATTGGTTTTTGGTACCGTCCAAGTTATCTCTCTTTGATAAAGATTCGCAGATTTCCTTTTGCTTGAGTAAAGATCAAATCGAGTGATTGAGATATAAACTCTATAAACTCTTTGATATATCTTTTTATTGATTGAGTCTAACTGTCTAGTTGATTCTCATAAAAAGTATATTGGATTTTGTCCATACAGATTGTTAAGCGAAATATTGGATCATTGAACCGAACCCATTCACCGTCGGAAATATCACAATTATCACGATCACCAATTCCTTGTTTGTTCTCATTTGATTTATTACTACTTCCAGTAGAAACATTCCCTGGGGTTAGCGTTGTAATAGATTTTTCTTCTGGAACCACCGGCCCTCCAACTTTAGGAGTATCAATAGCAATAGTACTTGAATTCTTAGAACGGTTTGTTTCCGTGTAATTCGTCTCCATTTGGCTGTTATCGGTGTAATTTTTTATTAGCTCTGGAGTAGGAGAAGTCAGAGACGGAGACTGGGATGAATATGACGGAGATGGAGAAGGAGACGAGGATATAGAATCAGGGGAAGATGGAGATGGAGAACGAGACGAGGGTATAGAATAAGGGGACGGAAACGGAGACAGAGACGATGATGTAGAATAAGGGGAAGATGGAGACGGAGATGGAGTTACAGAATAAAGAGAAGATATAGACGGAGGCGGAGAGAAAGAAGGTGGAGGAGATACAGTACTATTACTAGTACTATTATTTGTCAAATTACTGGAAGAGGATAACCAATTGGGAAATGAAAATTTGATATAGTATTTATCAAGATTTGTTTGAAGCATTGGATTCATCAGCGACGGAGAAATTGATGGGAACAAGAAACAAATAACTGTAAGAATAAGCACTGAAGCTCCAATGACGAAACCAAAACCAAGAAGTATTGATCTTCCTTTTCTCTTCATCCTATTGAGTAACTTAATAACGTCTCCCAAATTCTAAGCTTCCTCATGATTTTCTTCACGTCAGAAACCAATAATTATCGATGTTATTCGAAAAAATCGAAAGAGAATTTGTTCTCGATAATCTTGATTACTCTTTTGATGTAATGCATATATATTTGAATAATCCCTCCTTATGCCAAAGATGATTTACCGCTTGTAATTGCAGTACTTGGGCTATAGGGCCAGAGAAAAGTTGGGAGCAATAACGTGTAAATCTAGCTAGATCAAAACCAATGAATGTGAGAGTATTATCCACGTCATTGATCACAAATTTAGCTGAAAGTTTATTTATCAACTTCGATTCTTTTTGTCGTTGCTAAATTAGTATAATACTGATCATTCTGAGAAGATTCTAAGAAAGAGTCATCCACCAATTTTCTTGTATGCACTCATCAATGCGATCCATATGACACATGCATTGACATTAGATACTTATTATTTTCGTTTAGCGTTGTTACCAAATTTTTGCCGGTGTTATCAAATCTATAATATAACTTTGATAATTTACCGTTCTAAAATATATACTGTATATACAACAACAACAAAAAGAAACATATATCAATTTTGGTTTCAATCGGTTAACTAATAGCCTTGTTAAATTTATAAAGAGACGATGGAGAGTACTTTAAAGGTTTGGTTTTGAAAAAACACGTCGTATCCGTAGCTAGCTAATCGGATAACTAGTATTTATAAATTCTTTCATATATGCAATAATTCTGCTTCGAAAAAAGTATATTATATATACAATAATTGTCTTAGTAGAAAATTGAACTATTTAAAAAAAAAAATTTAATTCTAAAAATGTTTTTTCTAGTTCTCAAAGTTGAAACATTAAATTTTGTTTTTATCTAAATTACTACTTTTGCTCCAATGGAACAAATACTTCATATGCTCACACTTCTTAAGGAAACAATGAGAAATGATAATTTTAATATATTTTTTCTGATTATTCGTGTATCATATTGTAACAAATATAAACATGGTTATAAAATTAGAAAAGAAATAAGAGAAGTCTCTTTCACGTTGAAAGCTTTTGTATCATCTTTGATTTGTTTATTCAATCAAAATAAAAAACAGAATAAGATGAATAGAGTCTTCTACTGTGTCATACTGTCATACTTTCTGGATCAAGGATTACGAAAAGAATGTAAATCTAGGTTTGCAGGTCATTTCCAACATTAGATCATTTGACGAAAATAAATGTTTCCCTGCTACTGATAACATGTGATAACAAAACCTCAAAATGAATTGTACTTATCTTATTTTTCCACTTCTCGGCCAACTATAATAAACAACTTTCAAAGGAAATATTTTCAGCTATTGATCATTTGAACTTGAACACAACATTTCTTAGCGGAATATTTCTCCATTTCCCTAGACTCCACAATTGTACTCCCACCAATTTCAGAAATTTCAAAACTCATAATCATAAATCTATATGCAGTAATATGCTCAAGATACCCTATGAAGACACAATCAACAGTTTTGGGTCCTATCTTGGTTCTCTTAGGAAGAGGAATGACAATCTTAGCCAAACACCCCCATACTTTGAAGTATGCATAAGAGGATTGTCTAACTTTCCATAATTCATATGAAGTTTTATCTCATCCTTTAAAGGTAACTATATTCAGGATATAGCAAGCTGAGAGGACGGTCACCCCACCCCCCTCCCACCCACAAGTTCGTAGGTGATTATAAACTAATCAACATAATGTTCATCATCCCCTTAAGGGTGTAGTTCTTATATTTAGCTAATCCATTAGACTGTAGTGAGTAAGGAGATGTTACTCGTGTGTTATGCCGCGTTCTATGCAAAATTTTCCTGTAGGAATTTCGTACTCACTACAATGGTCAGACATAACAGTTTTAATGGTAGCATTCATTTGCTTTTTAACTTCTATTTTATATATATCAAAGTCTTCTAAGGCATCATCCTTACTCCTAAGCAAGCATATATGATAGTACCTCATACAATCATCTATAAAAGTGACAAACTATTTTTTACCACCACTAGTTTGAACTGACTTCATGTCAGGTGTGAATTAATTAATTCTAAGGGTTTATAATTTCTCTGAACATTTTTGCTAAGAGGTATTCTAGCATACTTCTATATAGATCTCATATTTACGTTCATTATTTATACTAAATTTGGGTACGCAGCCTACACTAGCCAATTTATGCAATGATTTATAATTTACGTGTCCAAGTCTACCAAGGCAGACATGTAATGACATACAAATGTAAGAAGAAGAATCAAATTTTTTTCATTTCATTAGAATTTAAATTAAGTCTATAGATACCCTCAGTCTTATAACCCTTACCAACACAATTCTTACTCTTAGTAACAACAAGTTTGCCATATTCAATTACAATTTTGAAACCCTTATCATCTAAAAAACAACAACAAGCAAGATTTTTGCAGATATCTGGAACATGAAGAACTTCATTCAATATGAGAGTCTTGTTAGAAGTGAGCTTCATCCCAACTTTTCCTTTTCCTGCAACCTATGTTGCAAATGAGTTATCCATGTAGAGTTTCTCGTCATCCCATACCCTCTGATAAAAGGTGAACATATCTCTTTCCAAAGATATGCCTGATAGATCCAGAGTCTACCCACCACTCTCTCATATTGGTTGCCAAATTTACTTCACATACCATGCCAGAAAATTCTTTCTTGTAATTAGCATTATTTTTCTTCTTATTAAGGTCGTTACGTTGTCTACAACGAAATTTCATATGACCAGAATTTCCACACAAAAAACAGTTATCTTTAGTTTTAGTTATGCTAGATGTAGGTTTCTGAAGTATACCTTTTTTATGAGGACCATGTTTAGGCTTGTGTTTGTCTTTCTTACCGTTTTCAGCATTAGAAGAATTGTGTTCAATTACATGAGCTTTGCTAGTCATATGCCTTGCAGATTACACATCCTTGTCCTTGACGCACACTGAATTCTTTCACTTGAATCTTCTTACCCAAATCAACCATACTGATTTCGCCAGTTTCAACTCTCAATCTTTGTTTGTACTCTAACAAGGAGGATGGTAATTTCTCAATCACGGAAGACACTTGAAAAGTTTCATCAATCACCAAACCTCCAGCAAGAATTTCATTGATAATGCGTTGAAGTTCAAGGAATTGATCAACCAAAGATCTTTCACTCGGTGTTTTATATTCCAAGAACCTAGCCACCAAAAATTTCTTACTTCCAGTAGTGTCATCTTGGTACTTTTCCTCTAATGCATCCCATAAATCAAATGCATTGAAGTTCTCTTTTGTATTTTAAAAATCATACAACGAATCCTCTAAACGCTTCATAATACGGTTCTTAGCCATATAATTTCAAGGATTTAGTAAATTAATTTCAAATTAGATCCTTTTCAAATTTTAGAAAACATCAAAGCAATGGTAGACATGTTTTCTTGCATTGTTATGGTTTTTCAGTGTGACTCGAGAGTAGAATTTCAAAAATTGGAACAACACATTACTCATTTTGGGATTGAACACATATATGTGTCCTCACACATGAACAAAACGGTGTTATTGAGAGGAAACGTCAAGATGTAGTTGATACACAAGCTTACATTAATAGCTCGTGCTAATATTCCTACTTAGTTTTGGGTTCTTTCGAAGATGTTGTATATCTAATAAACAGATTACCTACTTCTATGTTATGCAATGTCTTTGACATTGTTAGAGTAAGATTTAACGATCCCAAAAATACTAAAAGGAATCATCTGAAAATATATCGTCGGTGAAGGAAAAATGTTGCTTATCATCATAGAAAATAAAAACATAAAAATAATATATCTTAGAATTAAAGATGAAGGTAGTATTTATTAATTTATCATATGAAATAATGTAATATTTCATCATTTTAGTATTTAATAGTTTTGGAGTTATTGATTTAATGAAGTTTCACAATAAACAATCGTCGTCTCTAGATTTATTATATATTTTTTTTGCCAATCAATAATTTCAATTTATTCATATCAAAATCGTGATTACATGATCGCTTACAAGAATAACAAAAACATCAAAATATAAGTTAATCAAAACCCTTATACAAATAAAGATATTTACAAGTAAATCGCCAATAAAAAGAGCCATAAATCGCAACGATATTCGATTTTTGTACATGTAATAAGGAAAATCATGGTATAATCCGGAATCGATTCCGACCATTTAATCTGATTTTCTCCGTCTTCAATAAGATATGCTCCTAAAAGAAAGGAGTAATTTGCCCATAATCTTGTAGATCCAAACATACCTGGATGCCCTAAATCCCTTTGATTGAATATGGATTCAAAGCAATACCGTGTTGCAACATCGATGTTTTTGAATCGAGAATAGCAAGCCACAACATAGTGATTAAGGTTTGGATAAATCGCTCTCAAAGCGAAGAGAAAATCGCCCCAAATTGTGAAGGAAATTCGCTCCAAATAGCGAAGAAATGTTTTGAAAGACATAAAAACTAATAGAAAAATTAGTTTTATTCAAAATCTACCTACTAAAACTAAAACTAAATGAAATTTGGCTCAGATATGGTCCAAAAAGGACCAAGTCTGAGCAAGATGTTAATAGAGTTATCTGTTTTTCCCTTAAAGTGAGGGGGAAAGAGAGGAAAGAAAAAAAAGAAAATTTTTGACCAGCTTGGAGATGGTTTTTAAATAGAAAAACAAGGTTTATTAGATTAATAAGCCCAATAAAATTGGGTAATTCCATAAGCTACCTTGTTTTTATTCTTACTAGAAGTCTGCACGTGCCGTGCATAAAGATTGGGTCCATGACTCCATTCTAAACGGAAAATGTTGCTTGTAAACAACTTAAATTACCAATATACCCTCATTTTATTTATAGGACATTTATTATTTAGGTAAGATACAAGGGTAAAATGGTCACACATAATTTGCAGCTTCAAAAACACTGTAGTAAGGGATGTTCTCTTTATATAATAGAATAGATATGAATGTATCAAAGGAAATCAAAACTAAAATATTACAATGTTAGAACAGAGTAATGCCTTGAACTAGGACTGTTACATTATGGAGCTAGGCCTAGATGAACAAATTAATGGTGTAAGTGCATGAATCATGATAATTGAGTAACACTGATGTAGATAAAAAAAATATAAACCTACTATATTTAGAACAAATTTATCAAAAATGATAGTGTACCATGGTTGAATGCCACGACCTGTGCTAAAGGAAACAAAGGGTGGGGCCCCATGCCCAACCGGAATTGACATGGGTTGGGGTATTGAGCGGGCTAGGGTCTCATGTTGGAAAATTAGGCTAAAAACATAGAGGATGAAAAATCTAAGAATGAAAAGAATGTTGTATCACTGGAGCTTCAAGGCCTTGCAATTCTTTTCAGCAATTATTTCGACCATTCCCAAATATTGGCGAGTACAATCGGTCAGCGAAATATTGCTTTTAGGATACAATGAAGCCTTAACAACGTTGTTGGATTCAAGAGTTGTATTCCCTTGACCCAACCAATAACACACAATATTTAGAATCTGATGATGCTTAGAGAGAAGAAAAATCAGAGTTTTTTTTTGTGTATTTCCATTTGTGAATAAAAATAAATCATCACTACCTATAGGGAACTCATGCATATTTGAGATGCCTCTTCACTTCCAAAAGACACATAAGGAGTCTATTGGGAATGGTTGTGTATTTTATGAACCATCATACCTATTAGAGATGTCTCTTCATCTCCAACTAACATTCATTGTGTTTATTCAACACGGGAAGCTCCCCCATCATAGAGGCAAGCCAAAATCGAAACCGTTTTATTTTTTATGTTATTGAAAATATCCAACAATCTCCCCCTATTTTCAAAAACAAAAAGAAACAGAAAATAAAATCAAACTTACAAAACAGGAGCGACTGCATCATTCAAGTGACTGCCTACGTACCCGAGTGGAATCAAGCCAACGTAGTTCATGCTCAATTGGGAAATAAGCATCATCGTTGAAATAAATACATAAATGATAGGTATCTTTTGGATTTGAACCTTCACTTAGTTTAATAAATTCAAAGCCTTATCGGGGTTCAGTAGTGAAATCAGTCTTGAACCAAGTACCCCATGTGATAAACCGAAATCTCCACACATACTGATTTCATAGATTGTGTGTTCTGTAGCTCAGCACATTAATGGCCCTGTTCTTATCCTGGATTCATGAGTCTTCTCAGAAAGCGGTCATTTTCTCTTAGGAAACGGCCTGATTTCCATACTCATATAGGTAAGTCTCTAAGGTGCTTCTGCGATACACCTGTAAACAACTATAGACTTATTAAGAATTTTCATCCATCCTTTTTTCTTGCAGAATCACTGCACTAAACAGAAATGAGAAGTTCTTAGTTAGTGCACCATAATCACATCCATAACTTGTTGGTACCACATTGAACCTTGTTTATCTTTTTCAAAACATAGGTTGGGTTTCTGCTATAGGTGATCAACCTTCCTTCACAGACCTTAGTCCCATTTATGTATACTTCATTGAAAGCATTTCCTTTGGGAGACTCTTCATGATAAGTTTGCCAAGTTTTTCTCCGTTTCAATGGTCAACTGCAATTACTTCTTTATTGAGTAATTGACTTACCGTTCGATGTACAAGACTTGTATGTCTTGACTCTTCATTATAAGTCTTTGTTAGAGACGTTATAGATCATAGCCTGATTCAAAATTAATCAAGACCGCTTGAGATGGCTTCTTCTGAAAATGGGATCTCTATAAGTTAGGTTCTAAGCCATTCCTCCTCATTAATTACATCTACTCATACAATCAATTCTGAAAACATTATTAAAAATGCTCATATTTGATTTTACAAAATAAGTGTAACTTCTCTAGTGATCCTAATTAACATTTACGGTTAATCCACAAGAACTCATTATAGACTTGCATACACTAGAGGCATAGATAATTTGTAGGCAAATTACTTGCTATTTCAACAAGCACATTATTACGATGGGTATAATTGAAATAATACAGGTTAATTGAAATAATTTGTAGGAAAATTTATGGTGTCTGTATTATTTCAGTTTCCGCATTATATTGATTTATCTTTATAATTGAAATAATACAGGTTGTGCATTTAGATCATCAATTAGTATAATCCAACCTTCGGTTGTTGATTAACATTGATTGATCCTTGGCCATTGGTATTTGGTACCGTCCAAGTTAGCACTTGGCCATTGGTATTTGGTACCGTCCAAGTTAGCACTTGTGTTTGATTAAAGACTCGTAGATTTCTATTAGCTTGAGTAAATCAAAACAAGAGAGAGATATTAATTCCTTGAGATACTTTTACCTGGATTTAATCTGACTGTCTAGTTGATTCTCTAGAAAGTGTTTCGGAGTTAGTCCATACAGATTGCTAAGCGAAATATTGGGTGGTGTTGTTAGACCCACGCTTTTTCATAACCTATCTTCCATCAAAGATTGACAATATAGGCTTAACTTTTGTATTTGTCAAAAGTCCATTCATTCTTTAACCAATACATGAATATCGATCACAAACGACTTTACTTTTGACAAGGTATGGGACAACACAGTTCACGGACGTAAACACCAATATCCCATAACAAGTTCCAATATAACAAATCATAAAGATTAAATATTGCAAAAACATCATCCTCCAAAAATTTTTGGAATTTTTAACCAAAACCTAAAAAAGAACAAGAAGATGAAAAATAATAGCTATGTGTAGTCATAATCATTGCTATTCAAGCACTATTTATTCTTCCAACTAAACCAAAAATAAGACGTACTAGGCAACAAAAATAACTTCTATGATACATTACACTTACTTTGAATTCTTCTCATATTCCCTATATTCATCAAGCTCATCTTCGATTAGATCAATCCTAGATTCAAGATTATCCATCTTTTCTTCAAGTCTTTTGGAAGAAGCTTCGAGTTCACTTTTCAGGGCACGTACTTGATACAAGACAAGATTCATGGTTAAAGAGAGCTTATCAAATTGTGAGACTGAAGGATTCTCATCAGAGGATGGGATATGCTTGTCATAACACATTTCGTTATCAGAAGAATTAAAACGAATCTTCTTAGAAGGAAACATAATAGTCCAAACATCACTTTCTTTGCTTGAAAGACTAGAGGAGGACATGATAGAGAAGGTAAATGAAATGATCATACACAAGAGGAGAAACTTCATTTTAAAGGAATGAAGATGGAGAATTCCAAAAAAGACCTTTTACCAAACCCTAACAGAATTCGGTTATCTCCAGAACCAGTCTTTTTAAAGAGCCAGAAACCGTACAGGAACAACATCGGTACTAGAGGAGAATAAACAAAAACGAATACTCAAAGGAATTTAACAAACGCATTTCAACATACCCTCTTGCAAATCATGATTCTTGCCCTAAGAGGGATAGACGAAAGAATCGTGAATCAACAAGATTATAGATCATAATTATTCCAATCCAAAATAGGACTGGGATATCTCTCGTGAGGGGGGAAATTGTTTGTTAATTCAAGTTTTTGCTTATTCTTTAAGAAAGAAGAGTTATGCACATCATTCTTTTCCCTTTTAATCACAGTTTTGAAGAACTTGATTGTTGATTTTCCCAAATCCTGCATTGTTCCAGAAATCACTTTTTGAGGGAAAAAGGATTTCGTAGAAGCTTTCTTCTTCTTCTTCTGCACACAGCGTTTAGCAGAAAAGGACTGCTTTTGATCATTCGTGCTAAGATGATCCTTATTTTTATACAAGGAAACCGAGAGATTTGGTAGCATCTTGTGTTTTTCTGTATCACCCTTGTTGTCAAGATGACTAGAGAGTGATACATAGTCAGGTGACATTTGCTGACACAGCTTATGAGACACAGTCGGAATAATTCGGCATGTCATACAAGAATCACGATTGTGATTTTCAACAAAGATATTAAGAGAACAATCACAGGTTTCATTCTCAGGACAATAATCAAGAGTATCCATGCTTTAGCTATCTTATTCACCTGAATATCTGGACCTTTGGAAGTATGAGCACTTTTGCAGCACACGAGACCAGTTTCGCTAGTACAGTTTTTTTGAACTCTCTTATCCTTTTTATTGATTGATGGAGCTTCTTTTTGAGACTTTCTTTTACTTCGTCTAAGAATTTTCTTAAGTTGTTGTATGAGCAGAGACAACGTAGAAATAAAGCAACTCATTTTTCTTATTAATCAATTTAGGAAGGTGAGATTTTCCATCAAGAGTAGTAACATGATCACTAGACGAGTGATGTTTATCTCTTGATTCGCGATCGAAAATTTTAAGTTTCCCGACAAGAGTATTTCGCGAAAGCGTATCAAGGTTATTTCCCTCAACGATGGCATGCTTTTTAGATTCGTATTTAGATGGCAGCGATATGAGAATCTTCATCACAATTTCCCTTTCAGGAATAGTCCTACCCAATGCACATGATGCATTAACAATTTCAGACATTTTGTGATAAAGTTCATCAAATGAATCATCTTCTGCCATATGAAGGTCTTCCCATTCGGAGTTAAGGTTTTTGAAGCCTAGCTTCCTTTTCGCTGGTGTTACCTTAAAATACAGTTTCTAAAGTATCCCAAGCATCTTTAGACGTGGAGCATGAAGCCACATGGTGCCGAAGATCTGGGGTAATGGCATGCATGATGGCATTCAAAACGTCAGAGTTTTTCTTTGCAGCAAGTGACTCAGCAGCAGTATATGTACCGATGTTTTTAGGCATGGTAACATTTTCAATTATAACAACGGGAACCTCATAGCCATTGACAACGTAAACCCATGATTGGAAATCACGCGATTGTAAAAAAGTACGCATCGCAATTTTCCACCATAGGTAGTTTGAGCCAGCGAAGACTGGTGGTACGTTTACTGAGATAACACAATTGTCCATAGAGTCAGATTGCTACAAACACAGACTTGTAAGGTCTTAAACGTGTTTGCCTGCTCAGATACCAATTGAAAAAAGCGGGGGTCTAACAACACCACCCAATATTTCTCTTAGCAATCTGTATGGACAAACTCGAATATACTTTTAAGAGAATAAACAAGACTCAATCAATTAAAAGTATATCAACGAGTTTATATATCTCTCTTGATTTGATTTACTCAAGCAGGAACTCCGAGTTCTAATCAAATACAAGGAATAAATCAGATGGTACCAAAGACCAATATCCGAGGATCAATCAATGACAATCAACAACCAAAGGTTGTATTACTCTAATTGATGATCTAACGCACAACCTGTATTATTTCAATTATAAAGACAAAACAATATAACGTGGAAACTGAAATAACACAGACACCAGAAATTTTGTTAACGAGGAAACCGCAAATGCAGAAAAACCTCGGGACCTAGTCCAGATTGAACACACACTGTATTAAGCCGCTACAGACACTAGCCTACTCTAAGATAACTTCGGAATGGACTGTAGTTGAACCCCAATCAGTCTCCCACTGATCCAAGGTACAGTTGTACTCCCTACGCCTCTGATCCCAGCAGGATACTGCGCACTTGATTCCCTTAGCTGATCTCACCCACAACTAAGAGTTGCTACGATCCAAAGTCGAAGACTTGATGATAAACAAATTTGTCTCACACAGACAAGTCTATCGAGGGATTAATCTGTCTCCCACAGACAAACCCTAAAAGGTTTTGTTCTGTCTTTTGATAATAATCAAGGTGAACAGGAACCAATTGATAATCCGGTCTTATATTCCCGAAGAACAACCTAGAGTTATCAATCACCTCACAACAATCTTAATCGTACGGTAACAAAACAAGATGTTGCGGAATCACAAACAATGAGACGAAGATGTTTGTGATTACTTTTTATATCTTGCCAATCTGAGATATCAATCTCAATCCAATCAATATGATTGTACTCATACGATAGAAGATGCAAGATCAGATCACACAACTACGATAAAGTAGTATTGGTCTGGCTTCACAATCCCAATGAAGTCTTTAAGTCGTTAACCTGGTTTTAGAAGAAGAAAACCAAAGGTTAAAGGAGAACCGACTCTAGCACGCAAACTAGTATCACACGTAAGGTGTGGGGATTATTTTTGCATTGATGCTAGATGTCCCCTTATATAGTCTTTCAAATCAGGGTTTGCCATTAAGTTACCTTAGTAACAAAGCAATCATTATCTACCGTTAGATGAAAAACTGATTTAGATTCAAGCTAATATTTCTCAACCGTTAGATCGAAAACTTAGCTTGTTACACATAATTGAAATGCACGCTTCTAGGTTTGTTAACCGTACCCAAACGTACGCACTTGTTGGTTCAACAATAGTTAACCAAAAGGTTAGCCATATGAGCATTTCATATCAACCATGTTCTTCTTCACCATAAATAGTTCACATGACTCAAATGAACTACTTAGAGAGTTGTTCAATTGCAAAGAAATCTTATGTAACTACACAAGACACAATTGAAGCAAAGATGATTTGATTCACTTGAATCGGTTCATGAACTTTTATAGCCACGGTTTGTAAACTGCATTCCTTAGTCTTTTTAAGTTTAAGTTCAGAAATCATCTTCACATATATAACCTTCTTAAGTTCACAGACTTGGTTCGCGGACTTAAGTTACCGGGCAGAATTTACAAACTCCAGCGGAAATTATCGGGATGAGAACTTCGCCGGTTCGCGGACTGTGTTCGCGGACTTAGCTTCACACGCTAGTTTGTCAACTCCAGCAGTAATTCTCGGGTTTGAGAACTTCGGCTGTTCGCAGACTGAGTTCGCGGACTTGGATCACTCCATTCTTCCGGTTCTCTTGATCAACAAAGTTCGCAAACTTTGGTTCAAGGAATAAGACTTATACATAAATGTGTTTCCACAACAATGATTATGTCCACCATTGGTTATGTAAACTAAACTCTCATTCCAATCACTGAGATAATTCAAAGTGATTGAAACATATCATGACTTTCGTCACTAGGTAAAGATAAACTTGGTCGAAGCAAATAGCTTACCAACACATATTTCGAGACATAGATAGGCGAGGTATACTCGGATCGAAATACCAACCGTGTATAATCAAAGTCTATATATAGCATACGACTTTTTGTATCAAGAAGTAGGAGATAGAATAGATAGACTTTTGAGTGATAGATAAGTTCAAGTCTTCACATACCTTTTTGTCGAGAAGTTCCACCGGTTCCTTGAGTAGTTCTTCTTCTTGTATGATGAATCACCATGAAGTCCTTGAGCTCAACTACACTTTATATCCTAGTCCGAGACTTAGCTATAGTAGACTAGAAATCAAGACTTATAGTTTTGATCATTAACATTGACAAACATGCTAGAGATAGCAATGCATGCGAGTTCGACCGAGCAATGCTTTAACAATGAGAAACCAATCTAAACCCAAAATAATGTACTGCACGGGAGTACTTCTGATTCGAGAGATCAATCTGTACAATTCTGGCCTAAACCAAGAAATGGCCGTTCCAGGCTTGCTTCGGTCACAAAGTGAAGGAGAAGGGTTGGTCTTAGGGAGAGATTAGTGTTGAGGCCAGAATAGTTGATTCTGGAAGTGTGGGTGTTTTGCGACTTGTATCCGAAAGTTGAACTGACGAGCTGAACGGAAAGCTACCAGGTGATTTCTGGATGTGTATTGTTCTCCTGACCAAAATTTGTTGTTTGGTGGAAATAGGTGAAACCTATTTATACAAGTGGTAATAAAATGTACCCTGGCCTCGTAAAAAGTGGAAGCGATTGAGTGGTGGAAGAAAATGGTAACGGGTAACGCCTGGAATTGATGTTTCCATGATGAGGATACGTTTCACCATTATTTCTTGCCATTAACTACCTCACTCTTATGTCACTTTCTCACGCTGTAAACCGCCAGACCAATACCCCGATGAGCATCCCCCAGTTTGTGACATGTTTTGATGTCTCGAGTGTTTTCATGGAAAACGTGTAGCATGTTGCTTATATGTGGAAAGTTTGAGAGGCTTGCCAGTTCGATGGCGAACTTGTAAGGCTGAGATCTGCATCCCAGGAGAAAGGGTAGGCGTTGATCGTGGCTACCTTTCGTTTGGCGGCCAGCGGCATGGTGGCATGGCCGACACGGCTCGCATACTTTAGGCGCGACCAAATTAGGGTTTCGGCATAAACCATGGAATTTGGCATTGCGGCCAAAAGTCGCCATAAGTTTGGTAGCGAGCTTGTACGGCTGAGATCTGCATCTCAGGAGGAAGGGTAGCCGTTGATCGTGGCTACCTTTCGTTTGGCGGACAGTGGCATGGTCGGCATGACTCTCATACTTTAGGCGCGGCCAAATTAGGGTTTTGGCATACACCGTGGAATTTGGCATTACGTCCAAAAGTCGCCACAAGTTTGGTGGCGAACTTGTACGACTGAGATCTGCATCTCAGGAGGAAAGATGGCCATTTATTATGGCCGCACCTTGCTTGCATAGCGGCATTGGCAACATGCTGGTGGTATATGCCAGTGGCGTAGCCATGGCATAGCCGTGGCCTGGTGCCATGCTAGTAGCCGCGGCATAGCGGTATGCCAGTTGTTGCGTGGCCAAAGTTAGAATTGGCATCGTGGAAGAATTAGGTAGCAACTTTCCCAAATTAGGGTATGGTGTGTCAAAACCCTAATTAGTGCGTGTAGTATGCGATGGCATGTGCGCCTGGTAAGCGCGTCTGGCATGCGCGACATGTTGGCGTGTTTTGGGAAGTTGGCGCATTCTGGGAAGCCGGCGCGTTGCGAAGTTGTCGTGGTAGGGTGCGTTTGGCATTTAAGGTATGATGGCAAGTTTAGAGTAACCTGATTGGCCACAAAAGGGGGGCCGACCAAACATAAGGCGCGACCACACTTCTGGAATACGCGTGGCGCATTAGGGCGACCTTATTGGTCAATGGAAAGTGGTTCCGGCGATCTAGGGTGTGGCCGACTTTGTTTGGAATGCGCATGACGCATTTAGGGCGACCTGATTAGTCGATGGGAAGTGAGGCCGGCAAGCTAGGGTGTGGCCGCACTTCCAGCGCGCTGTGGCGGATTTAATTACCTAATAGGCTTAATTTTGACAAGAAGGGTCTGGTACATTGCGCGAGGCGCGAAACCCTAACTTCTGCAAGTTAGACAGGTTGACTGAATTCTATGTGTCGACACAGAGTTCTTTTAAGTTCATTTCCAGAGAGCAGCATGCTTTTCTGATTGAATACCTTATGCAAAGATCTTATTCTTGATACTTGGAGATTCGTGCTACTCTGCTGCGAGTGAACACAAATCGTCATGCCATATCAACATTAAGAGTTCAGCCGGAGAACATAACATAGAAATCATCCAGAGGAACTTATATTAAGTGAGTATACGCGAGGCGCCGAAATTTACACAACATCTGGGATTCGCCGGTCTGGATAAATTTCATGTAAATATATTGAGCGGCTCGATAAATTTTCCAGTGGAGAGGTTTGCACACGTGGCTCTGTTTCCTTGCAGAGTGACGTCACATCCGATGCAAGGTTTTACGATTTTAACCCTAAGCTAAAAACCACCATCAACATTAAGTCCCCTGCTTAGCGCGTAACAGTGGCATTGTTGCGGGGTAAGCATAAGATGGTGATAGGCAAGAGTAAAATCGAGAGAGTAGGACGTGAAGAGATTGCCAAAGAAATTCAACTAACCTTTAGTGGAAGGCGTGAGAAATCTGTGATCCTTGTGCTGGCGGATTTTGCATAGATTCAACTTGGCCATGGGGCGTTGGCACCAGTGCGGCATCTTTGGCTACTGGTTAAGGAATGGCTCGTGGCGCTGCTGGCTAGAGCATCGGCAGATGGCGCGGCTTGCTTGGTAAGGCTAATGGCGCGGCTTGGACGCGGAGCTATTTGGCTTAGCTTGGGCGCGGCTTGGACGCAGAGCCGTTTGGATTGGCTTGGGACGGCTTGGACGCGGAGCTATCTGGCTTGGCTTGGGCGCGGCTTGGACGCATAGCCGTTTGGCTTGGATTGGGATGGCTTGGACGCGGAGATGATGGCGCTGGCTTGGGACAGCTTGGACGCAGAGATGATGGAGCTGGCTTGGGATGGCTTGGACGCGGAGATGATGGTGCTGGCTTGGGACGCACGCTTGGGATGGGAGGATGGCGCGGGATAACTCGCAGAATGACTTGGACACCAAGCCCTAATTGTTCCATATAAAAAAACATCTAATCCAGCTGGTATCACGCGCGTGAAGCCTTAATTCACGGCTGGTAAAATATTTTCTGCTGAATATAAGAGGTGATCTTGAATCCTTCGCTCATACAGATCATCGTAAAATCGCATCCATCTTCCCCACAGGTATTGTCTCGTGTTTCTTCCCCTAGTTCCATTTTGTCTTTCTCATCATGTAGATTGCCGGTACAAACGTGGTAATTTTTTTTTGTAGCATATAATGGGATCTTCCAGTGATGATCGTGCCTCTTCAGAGAGAAATTCTGAACCTGACGAAACCCAGTTTTCTTCTCATGAGGAGGTATTAGACAGAATTGATTCTCTGTTCTGTGAGGCTGACGAGATTATACCAGGCATGTCTCTCACCCATTTATGCAGAGTGCGGATGTGTGTTCAGACTCTCTTGGCTTCAGTGGACATGGAGGAAAGGTGGAGGAACGATGAAGCATCCCGGCTTGTCGGGAGATCTCAGAGCAATGAAGCTTTTCTACAACCCAGTGCTAGGGCTGGAAGATTCGCCTCTAGGTTGAAGCGGCAAAAGACTGAGTCCGTGAAACTCTTAGGTAAGAACCAGTTTAATTACCCTGTCCATGATGGTATCGTAATCCTTGACTTTGATGCGGACGAACCGGGACATGTTCAAGAAGCAGCTGGAAAGGCTCATGAGGAAGATGTCGACACGGTTTACGAAAATGAAACAGCTTCTGGAGTGGACGTCGAAACTGCTGTCAGGGGTATCGACGCAACCGCTGAGGATGCCGTCAAGGCGGACGAGGAGACGGAGTCAATGTATGCTGGAGCCATCGAAGAAGCTACGAAAATATACGTTGGGACTGCTGTTGAAACAAACGCCGGACAGGAAGTGGAAGCTACTGCTGTGGTGGCTTCTAGGTGGGATGCTGCGGTCGCTGCTGCTGAGGCGGCTTCTGGATGGAACGCCGGAGTTGCTGCTACCGAGGAGGCGTTTGGATGGAACGTTTGCTGTCAGAAAACGTGCTGGGGAAAGTGTTCGAAGAAGCTCTGACGAAGGCGCTATTGATCCAGGTGTTTGCCGTTAACGACCAATTTTTCCACTTTTGCTATTTTTTCTTAGCGTGTAGCTCCTTTTGATATTCCAAAAGTTTATTTTTACTTTCATTGCTTTCATGGCGGAGTTAGGGTTTCGTCAAGTAACATTCTGTTATTCATCTTTTATGGTTTCACATCTTTAAATGAATTAATAAAACCTTCATACTGTTTCTGAGATTTGAAGTCGGATATTTTTGAAGAAGATATTTGTTCTGCCACCTGATGATCATCTTCCCTGCATATTTCCTTCTTCAGTATTTTGAATAGGTATTTTTTATGGTGGTTTGGTTTCTATGGTTTCCAATCGACGGATAATGACTATATGAGCGTTTTAGGTTTATTTGGTATTTTTCCTTTAAGACGGTTTGGGAAAACTTTTCAAGGAAAGATGTTCTTTAATTGAAATTGAAAATTCTACTCATGAATGCAAGCAGTGCAATCATTTTAGAGAAGTTACAAACATTGCATGAAAAGGAAAATGCTGAAGGAAATGCTGAAGGAGAACGCTGGAGGTGAAGGTAGCACATCGTTTTAGGTATTGAAGGGTTTGAGCCATCGCGAGTGAATCGTGACACCTTCAAATTTGTAGGTATTGATGAGCTTGCAGTAACCACCCAAGATAACATCTGCCACCAGATATGGCTCGTCTTCCTTTTCTTTAGGCGGACCGGGTCGAGTGGTCATCTTCACTTTTATGTTCCCCACTTGAAACGAGGTCATCTTGATTACTACATCTCCAATTTGAAACGGGTTGAAGCGTTGCGCAACCACTTGATTTTTGAACTCGTCATGTTTGGCTGTGGCAGCTTCCAAATTTTTGACAAAATACTTGGAAGGCCCAACATCCCATTCACATCTCCTAATGACGCCTGGGTTGGTAATCAGACCGAGTCCCCATGCCTGGCCGAGAGGAGAGGTGACTGGGTGCTGATTCAGATTTTTGATTGTCGTTGTTTTTTTTTAGTAAATAGGATTCGAACTCTAAGACTTGTTAAGATTAATTTTAAAGGAATAGAATAGAGAGTTACTGGGTCTAGGATTCGGCCAAATTCATATCAATAGGTTCAATTATTCATTCTCAAACAATTATCGCTCGACAAATAAAACAACATCGACTCTTATTCTTGCCAAGGTAGATTCTCCAAACATTAGTTATAAATCGTAAGCATGGGACATCAAACATCTAAGCAAGCATGACCCATCTAATAAAATAATAACTAATTTTTTCAAATCTTAATTCTATTTTAATTAAGTGCAAAATTCAAATAGAAAATAAAAAAAATTCACCCATGTATGAAGTTCGGCTTCCTCCGTCGACCCAATGTTGGGGTTTAGCTTCTCATGATGAAAACACACTCAAAAAATATAATTAGTAGCTCAAATGGTGTTTACGTTGGTGAAAATGAAGAAAAATTAAACGCAACAATTTTGCTCTACCAAAACTCCCCCTCTTTTTTTTTCCTGTTTGGTCCTATTAGCACCCTATTTATACACAACAACCCATTACTCAAACATCTTTTCAAAATATTCTTCCATAACTCCACCAGATCTTCTCTTTGATGAAACATATCTCAGGAATAATTTCTTTCTCCATTATCACACATCTTCCTCTATTTGCTAGAATAAAATCCTGGGGATATTATTATTTTTTTTATTTATAAATAAAACCACATATTTTTTTTCTCCTTTTCAATAAAAAAAAAACTCATCAATATATTATCTCTTTTAACTTCAAGATATGAAAACTTCTTGTATAATAGGCAACAAGATATCTTTGCCTTAAATCTTTGAGATCTCCCATAAATTATGTGAATCTGTTTCAAATGAAGAAGAAGAGGGTGCCTCTATCCATTTTTTCATTTGTTGGGTGTCTTTAACAAGTTGGGTGACCGTATCTGAAATGATCTGTGCCTTTATCAGTTCCTCTGGCTGCTTTTAACACTTTTTTCGATCTATTTTTCCAAACGAGCTTATTTCCTTGAAAAGACTTAAAACAAGTTTATTAGTGATAAAATGAGTCCCAGCTAATGTATTTATGGGTGAAAATGCGTCGCACTTTCGTGCTTATCAGGTGCATAAAGGGTCGTTTAACCAGACTTACTTGTGTTCGGAATCTGCGGATGAACGTCGACGGGATTTCTCCAGGAAATTGAGTTACATTGGTAAGTTGTTGATACGACAACATGTAATCTTCAAAGTTGGACGGATTGTTGGAAATTCTCTCGGGTATCGACATTGGCAGAGGGGATACTCTTAACTTCGCTTTGTTGTTGTGTACCCACGTGCGCCCCAAAATAACGTCGTAACTGGAGATTTCTTCGACAATGTAGAATTTGCCATGTGTTAGAGTGTCTCCCACCTTGATTTCAAGGTTGATGTATCCATACGCGTCTATCGCCTCTCCTTCCAAGTTTTTAACCACGGTTGGGGAATGGGTAGCCTCCTGCTTCGAAACTCCCGCAGCTTTTTCAGGGTTTTGATGGTAATGATGTTGAAGTCAGAAGCCGCGTAGATTAATGTGTTATCGAGCTTGGCGTCCCTCAGATGAACCTCAGTAAGAAGTCCCCAGTTGTACTTTCCAGCGCCGCTTCCCGGGAGAGTTTGGGGTTCCGGTGTGGTTTCTTCAGTGGGAAAGAGTCGCTTTCCCGATACAACACGATTAAGGGCTGTGAAGATATCTTGACGCTGTGCCTTGGAGAGGTAGAGGATTTCACACACATGTTGCATCATGGATTGCACAGTTTCGTGTACAGAGTCCCCAGAGACCATGCAACTCCTGACTGGGAGTGGATCTCTGTGAACTCTTTCATTGTATAGTCGAAGCTCCCCTGCTTCTATCTTTTCTTTGAACATATACTTTATATTATTACAGTCACTGGTCGGGTGGTGGACAAATCTGTGGTAGCGGCAATATTTAGGGTTCGCCATTTCCGCTTCGGTTGGTGGGCGCCTGGTAAGAGGTATCTTGATGGCGTCGTCTTGGATCCACGCTTCTAAGAGTTCAATCACTTCCTCGATTGGGAACAAGAAATCCAAGAAATTTTCTCCATCTTCTTGATGTCGCATGGGAGCTTTAGCGGTGGTCTTCCGTGGCGGAGCTGCCTGTCGTGCTGGCACTGCGCGCTTGGATGGTTGTTCTGCTGTTGGAGCCTTCCTTTTTCCTCATTCGTCTACCACGCTCACATAGGAGGGACCGGTGTTGTATTGCTTATTTATGAGGCGTTTATTTCCTCGAGTTTCGCGTGTGTCCTCGCTTATGGTTGGCCTGGTTATTTCCAACAATGCTGGGGCTGTTGTGGCCGATTGTTTCACATCGTCAGAGAATGTCTAGAATCGCAGATTTTATAATAAGGCGCGGTAGTTAGGAATCATGCCATTGATGTAGGAGTCCACCAATTGCTGCTCGGTCACGTTTGGGTCATGACAATCCAGTGCTTGAATTCTGAATCTTTAGACGAAAACAATCGTATGTTCGTTGTATTGTTGAAAAATCCTTCCTAGATCTGAGAAGGTGATTTGCTCCGACACAAAGAAGTATTTCTTGTAGAAATCTGCAACCATATCAGACCAGTTGTAGATGCTTCCCGGTGTAATACTGTTATACCATGAGTATGCTCTTCCAGTAAGTGATTTCGAAAATTCCCTCAAGCGGAGAACGTGATTATATTCGTGCTCCCCCAGGGATTCAAAGAATCGAGAGACACGTTCACGCGCATTGCCGGTACCATCGTAAAGAGAGAATTGAGGGGAAGAGTACCCCCTTGGAAGAGGAATTGTTTGTACTTCAGGAGGGTACGGGGGTTGATGTTGATGCATGTCCATGAAGTCCATTTTGTCTCGGTTTCAGAGAAGTCGTTCCAAATGTTCTTTCATGACAAAATTGGACGGTTGATTTCTTTCCGCTGAGGTTCCTGGGCGAGTTTCTTCGTCTACAAAAGTGTGCCCTGTTGAGGCGCTAGCGCTAGGGGTATTTGATGTGTTCCTCATTGGCTCTGGCTGGCGTGATTCTTATGGTAGCCGCTCTGTCAGCGTCTTGAGAAAAACAAGTACCTCCTTATGGGTTGAGGCCATGTCTGTTTGGGCTCTGGCGAGAACCTCATGTCTTTCCATCAAATCAGCAATAGTAATATAGGGTCGGCTCCCTCTGGCTCCTCCCGTTTCTCGTCCTGACGGAAGGGTAGCTGCGGTTCTGGTAACGGTTGGAGGTGTCATACTTGACGAAATGTTGGGAGCAGCGGCAGCGTCTCTGGCTCTGGTGATTGGAGGTGTAACACTTGAAGGAACATTCCGCGGCAGAGGCTCTGGCTCTGGTAATTGGATGTATAACACCTGAAGGAGCATTCTCCATGTTGTTGGTGTTGACAGGTGGTGTATCAGCACCACTGGGAGAAACGTTAACACTGAGAATAATTTCGGCGCCAGTATTCTCAGGGATTGTTGCTGATCCTGACCTGAGTTCTACCATCTTGAGATCGGAGTTGATAAATAAAACCGGGGATTGAGAAATTGAGATTGTAACCGAGAAATTAATCTCCCATTGTAGTCACCAACTGTTTGTGGGTGAAAACCGTTTCTGCTGATTTCTGTAATTTCGTGTGAGTGTGGATGAGAAACCAATCTAAACCCAAAATAATGTACTGCACGGGAGTACTTTTGATTCGAGAGATCAATCTGTACAAGCCTGGCCTAAACCAAGAAATGGTCGTTCCAGACTTGCTTCGGTCACAAAGTGAAGGAAAAGGGTTGGTCTTAGGGAGGGAAGTGAAGAAAGTGTTGAGGCCAGAATAGTTGATTCTGGAAGTGTGGGTGTTTTGCGACTTGTATTTGAAAGTTGAACTGGCGAGATGAATGGAAAGCTACCAGGTGATTTTTGTATGTGTATTGTTCTCCTGACCAAAACTTATTATTTGGTGGAAATAGGGTGAAACCTATTTATACAAGTCGTAATAAAACGTACCCTAGCCTCGTAAGAAGTGGAAGCGATTGAGTGGTGGAAGAAAATGGTATCGGGTAACGCCTGGAATTGATGTTCCCATGATGAGGATACGTTTCACCATTATTTCTTGCCATTACTAACCGCCACACTCTTATGACACTTTCTTGTAACGGGCGCTTTGCACGCCGCACGCTGTAAACCGCCAGACCAATAACCCGATGAGCATCCCCCAGTTTGTGACATGTTTTGATGTCTCGAGTGTTTTCATGGAAAACGTGTAGCATGTTGCTTATGTGTGGAAAGTTTGAGAGGCTTGCAAGTTCGGTGGAGAACTTGTACGGATGAGATCTGCATCCCAGGAGAAAGGGTAGCCGTTGATCGTGGCTACCTTTCTTTTGGCGGCCAACGGCATGGTGACATTGTTAGCACTGCTCGCATACTTTAGGCGCCGCCAAATTAGGGTTTCGGCACAAACCATGGAATTTGGCATTGCGGCCAAAAGTCGCCATAAGTTTGGTGGCGAGCTTGTACGGCTGAGATCTGCATCTCAAGAGGAATGTAGTCTTTGATTGTGACTACTGTTAGAGCATAACTCGGTCGAACTCGCATGCGTTGCTATATCAAGCATGTTTGTCAATGTTAGTGATCAAAACTATGAGCCTTGATTTCTAGTCTACATAGCTAAGTCTCGGACTAGGATAGAAAAGTGTAGTTGAGCTCAAGGACTTCATGGAGATTCATCATACAACGACGAAGATCTACTCAAGGAACCGTGGAACTTCATCAACAAAAAGGTATGTAGAGACTTGAACTTATCTATCACTCAAAAGTCTATCTCTTCTATTTCCTACTTCTTATGAGACAAAAGTCGTATGCTATATAGACTGAATCATACACATTTGATATTTCGAGCCGAGTATATCTCGCCTATCTATATCTCGAAATCATGTGTTGGTAAAGCATTTCTCTTTGATCAGGTTTATCTTCACCTAATGACGAAAGTCATAATGTTTCAATCACTTTGAAAATCGCTTTGACGAGAAATAGTGTAACAACTATATAACGTCCTCTAAGAATGTTTCAATGGTTGGAATGAGAGTTTAGGTCAACATAACCAATGATGGATATAAGCATTGTGTGGAAACACATATGTGCATAAGTCATATTCCTTAATCTGAAGTTTGCGAACTTTGTTGATTGAGAGAAACCGGAGGAATTGGCTTTGCCAAGTCCGCGAACTCAGTTTGCGAACTCATTCCGCGAACTGACGGAAGTTCTCTTGCCAATAATTTCTGCTGGGATTTTCCAAAAACTCGTTTGCGTGTTTAGTCCGCGAACCTAGTCCGCGAACCTAGTCCGCGAACTGGCAGAAGTCTCCTTGCCGAGATTTTTTGCTGAGTTTGGAAAACTCTGCGGTTGTCTTAAGTCCGCGAACTTGCTTGCGTACTTGAGTGGGTTATGATCTAAAGATATGCTCTGAACATGAAACTTAAATTACTAAGGAATGCAGTATGCAAACCGTGACTATAAAGTTCATGAGCCGATTCAATCGAATCGAATCATCTTTGTTTCAATTGTGTCTTGTGTAGTTACATACGATCTCATAGCAATTGAACAACTCTCTAACTAGTTCATTTGAGTCAATTGAACTAGTTATGGTGAAGAAGAACAAGGTTAATATGAAATGCTCATATGGTTGAACTTTTGGGTTACTGTGTTGAACCAACATACATGTACACGTTTGCGTACGGTTTTAACAAACCCAGTAAACGTATATCTCAAGTGTGTGTGACAAGCTAATATTTCGATCTAACGATTGAGAAATATTAGCTTGAATGTAAATCAGGTTTTCATCTAACGGTGAATATTGATTGCTTTGTAACTAAGGTAAAACCCTGATTTGAAGACTATGTATAGGATACATCTAGCATTGGGAAAAACTAATCCCCACACGTCTGTGTGATACTAGTGCGCTCGCTAGAGTCGATTCTCCTCTAACCTTTGGTTTTCTTCTCTAAAACCAGGTTAACGACTTAAAGACTTCATTGGGATTGTGAAGCCAGACCGATACTACTTTTATCGTAGTTGTGCGATCTGATCTTGCATCTTCTATCGTACGAGTACAATCTATTGATTGCTTGAGATCGTGAGACTTCTCCGATAATCATGATAAAAGAAGTCACAAACATCTTCGTCTCACTGTTTGTGATTCCTCGACGTCCTCTTGTGTATTCAAGTAAGACTGTTGAGAGGTGATTGATTAATCTAGGATGTTCTTCGGGAATATAAGACCAGATTATCATTTGGTTCCTGTTCACCTTGATTTCATATCTTAAGACGGAACAAAAACCTAGGTTTTTTTTGTAGGAGACAGATTTATCCTTTGATAGACTTTTCTGTGTGAGACAGATTTGTATATTATCAAGTCTGCGATTTTGGGTTGCATCAACTCTTGGTTGTGGGTGAGATCAACTAAGAGAATCAAGCGTGAAGTATTCTTCTGGGATCAGAGGCGTAGGAGTACAACTGTACCTTGAATTAGTGGGAGACTGATTGGGGTTCAACTATAGTCCAGTCCAAAGTTAGCTTGGAGTAGGCTAGTGTCTGTAGCGGCTTAATACAATGTGTATTCAATCTGGACTAGGTCCCGGGGTTTTTCTGCATTTGCGATTTCCTCGTTAACAAAATTTCTGGTGTCTATTGTTATTTCTTTTCCGCGTTTATATTTTATATAATTGAAATAATATAGGTTGTGCGTTAAAGATCATCAATTGGAAATCCGACCTTTGGTTGTTGATTGATATTGATTGATCCTTGGACATTGGTCTTTGATAACGTCCAAGTTATCTCTCTTTGATAAAGACTCGCAGATTTGCTTTTGCTTGAGTAAAGATCAAATCGAGAGATTGAGATATAAACTTTTTGATATATCTTTTTATTGATTGAGTCTAACTGTCTAGTTGATTCTCATAAAAAGTATATTGGAGTTTGTCCATACAGATTGCTAAGCAAAATGTTGGGTGGTGTTGTTAGACCCTCGCTTTTTCAATTGGTATCAGAGCAGGCAAACACGTTAAAGACCTTATAAGTCTGTGTTTGTAGCGATCTGATTATGGACGAGTCTATCTCTAATAATGTACCAGTTCAGAAATTACCAGATGATTCTAAAAGCTTGGATTCACCTGAGAGAACTGTCACATCTAAGTCAATATCCAAACATTATCTTGATGTAAAAAATATTGATTGGGAAACTCTCCTAGAAGAACAGTTGGATGAACTTTCTAATGAAGGTGATTCAGATATTGATAGAGATGTTGATGAGGAAGTCTCAGAGTATGTTAAGTTTTTGGATTCGTGGAATATGAATAAGATTACAACTTCTCATGTCACACCTCTCCTGACTCCTCTCTGTCGAGAAAACAAGAAATTGAGAAGATATTACGCATGTGTTTATTGTTCGAATCGCTCTACCGAATCGATCCTCAAGGATTCTGAGGAAAACCTATGTATGAAGTCACTTGAATGTGATAATCTTTATCAAAAGTACTTTTTGTTGGAAGAGAAACTTGCAGAATCTGAAGCAAGGTTTAACTCCCAGCAAACAAGTTTTGACGACAGAGAAAGCGCTTATCTCACTCGAGAAAAAACGCCTTGAGGCTGATTTAGCTACTGCTCTTGATAAAATCAAGATGTTGGAAAATGACTTGAAAAAGTTCACTACTAGTTCAAGAAAATTAACCATTATGCTAGGAGCAAGTAAAAATCATCGTGATACACGAGGATTGGGCTATAAGGGAATAGATGCTCCAAGTACATCAAAGAGGTAAAATTTGTCAAGGCTAGTGATTCTTCTCAACAAAAGGTTTCCACTGATGGCAAAAGTGAAATACCTTCTCCAGCAGTTAAGGTTCAAAATACAAAGTTTTTCAACCTCCAAAGTTGGCACACACGGATCGATGTAAGAACATTCTTTATGTTTGCCACTATTGCGGAAATAAAGGTCACCTGGAAAGGAGATGTCGTTTCCGTATAAGAAATGAGAAACTTCATGATGTTCTTGTTTGGGCATCACAAGAAGTTGTGAAACCAAGATCATACGTTAAGACTGATCCTCTTAACATTACAGGTTGTAATTGTCCAACCTTTAGGCAAAGGAATCAGTGCTATGATAGACCTAGATCTGCCTATAAACGTCGTACGAATCCTTTTCATAATCGTAATGGTTATCAAAAGGATAACTTCGTAAAGACGAAGACAAGATCAGATGCTCCCAATTGGATAAAGTCTGACTTGCAAAAAAATAGTCAATCCAATTCTCTTCCAAGAATTATAGAAGAGAGTGATGGGAAGAAGGTTCCGACTGTTCCTAAACGCACTCAGAAGTGGATACCGAAGAAAGACAATGATGTTTTGAGTGTGAAAAGAAATGATCTTCCAGAAAACTCCATGACTATGAAAAAGGCAGTATCCATGATGTTGGAACTTAACAAAGTTTTTTGGGTAAATGGAATTGGATGTGAAAGGTTCTAAAAGTGATCTCTTTCATGATAATCCAAAGGTCACTTGTGGTGAGCAAGACTTTGTTCACCCCAACACAACTTGATTTTATTGGAAGTGCATCCTCACCAAGGAATGCCCTGCTTTGTATACGGTGAGGGAAGCACAAGAATTGGGGCACACATATTATGTTCGGTAGGGCGGTAGAATTCGATTGGATTCTTCTAAAAAGGTATGTCTATAAACTTGAAAAAGATTTGTACTTTTATTTTCTTAGAATACTTATAATAATCTTGCTTATCGTTCATTTCTACCTAACTTGATCTGTGTTTAAGGTTCTTAAATGTTTAGGCTTGAAAATAATAGTTCGGGATGTTTGGACTACATGGTACACATACCAAGTATGCATAACAGCATTTAAAATCAAAATCCAGGGGTTTAAGTTCGCAAACCCGTATGCATACTTGATGTCGATATTCGGTAAACTTGTTTTGGCCGTAACTTCTTCGTCCGAACTCGGATTTACCTCATTATTTTTGCATTATCTTCCTTATTGAATTCCTTTCAAAATGGAGATGAGAATTGTTGAATTTGGATGAATTAATATTGGTATTTGTCCTGTCTCTTGTTTTTAGTGTTTTCTCTGTTCCGTTGCACTTGTTCTATTCTCTTGGAATTGGACACTGGGATTCTTGGAGAAATCTTATTCTAAGCTATTTTGTGGCTAATACAAGAGTGATGTTGGTGAATCAAAAAGAAGGAAGTTCGAGAATGGGTAGTAGTTCACATTGCTATATATTCTTGAGTGTTCACAATCATCTCATGTGAACTATGGTGCATAGTCGTCAATGACTTTGTATGTTCTTCTTTGTTAAGGAATTCTTTTTATACGCTTTTGGTAACCACTCTTGGTATAAATCCGTGCGAAAAAAATTGATTCTACCTTCTAAGGGCAAAGATTGTTATTGCAGTATTAATATTTATGATTTTGTGATATTGCAATTGTTTATGGTATATGTATTGTTTGCATCAGTGAACTTGAAGGTCCCATATGTTGTCAAAAGTAAAGTCGTTTTATAAATTGGTATTCGTATTGATGAAAGGACGAATGGACTTTTGACAAATACAAAAGTTATGCCTATGCAGTCATTTATTTGACGGAAAATAGGGTAAAATCTTTTGTGTGACAAGGATAAAGTCTATTATGTCGTTATGCAAATAGTGATGGAAAAATAGAATAGATCCTTGTATGTATTCCACGGTATTGATCTTCATTGATCCATTCTTTTTGTATTACCGTGAGACTCCTAATGCGTCTTATGTCGAGCACGATACAACTAAGTTGATTATTTTGTGATTAACTTTGTTGGTTGTTCCTTAAGGTACTTTATGTCGAGCATCTTTGAACTAAATTAATCATCTTGATTGGTTATTTAGTTATTTTCTCCGAAAGTTTTCTTTTGTCGAGCAAAAAAATTGACAATTAAATTGATTACTTCTGTGATTAGTTTGGTTGTGTTTTCCAATTAGATTAATTATAAGTTCTCTTGTAATTAGTCTAGTTGAGTTTTCATATATTCCACAAGTCCTTGTGTTGAGTATATGAACGACTATACTAATCATGTTATATTGGTTAATGTAGTCGTATATTCCGTAAGGTTTTCCTTATGTTGAGTATGTGAACGATTAAGTTAGTCATCTCTGTATGATTACCTAAGTCGTAGATCCGTAATTTTAGTTATGTTGAGCACAATCAATTAAATTGATCACTTTTATGGTTTGATTTAGTTTCTTATTCCAATTAAATTAATCATGGGTTTACTTGTGATTAATTTGATTGAGTTTTGGATATAGAAAATCATTCCTATGGTTTTTGTTGTCCAATTAAAAATCCTTCTTTTCTTTCGAAGTTAAGGTCGCTCTTGTTGTTCTTTCGGGAATGACATCAAATGGGGGAGAGTTCTTTTGAACTTGTGCTTGATGGTAATATCTTGCGGGGTGTGCGGCTGTGGAATTTTATAGGGGTTATCTTGTATCTTAAAACTCCTTGATGAATGCATTTAGCTTCAGCTTTATGATTGCATCTAAATTAAGTTGGTATGTATTTTTTTTTATTTTAGTCTATGAAACGTCTCTTCTCGGAAATTTCATTAGGATCCCGTTCTTGTACTTTTGCCAATTTTATTGACAAAAAGGGGAAGAATTAATGTGTAGTTCTACTACATATACATATGGTTTTCGGATCATTGTGTAAGGGGGAGTGGTTTCCATGTGAGATGGAGTATTGACTAAGGGGGAGTGATACATATCACTGTAGTATTATTGTTAAAGCCGTGATGCAATTGGACTTTGATGTTACATAATAATATTATGTCACTGTATAATGATGATAGACAATCTCGATTTCTCTCATTGTTATAGCTACAGATCTTCAACAACGGTGATGCTAAACTTACAACCTTTGGGATCACTGTAGTACTTGGAAGGACGAATATTTCAGGGAACGTTGAAGATTGGAATATGGAATAGGAGCCACTAAAGTTTATCTTTTTTGTATTCCATATGTATTAATAGTTTTGTCACTAAAATTAACAAAGGGGGAGATTGTTAGAGCATAGCTCGGTCGACCTCGCATGCGTTGCTATATCAAGCATGTTTGTCAATGTTAGTGATCAAAACTATGAGTCTTGATTTATAGTCTACATAGCTAAGTCTCGTACTAGGATAGAAAACTGTAGTTGAGCTCAAGGACTTCATGGAGATTCATCATACAACAACGAAGATCTACTCAAGGAACCGTGGAACTTCATCAACAAAAAGGTATGTGGAGACTTGAACCTATCTATCACTCAAAAGTCTATCTCTTCTATCTCCTACTTCTTATGAGACAAAAGTCGTATGCTATATAGACTGAATCATACACATTTGATATTTTGATCCGAGTATATCTCGCCTATCTATATATCAAAATCATGTGTTGGTAAAGCGTTTCACTTTGATCAGGTTTATCTTCACCTAACGACGAAAGTCATAATGTTTCAATCACTTTGAAAATCGCTTTGACGAGAAATAGTGTATCAACTATATAACATCCTCTAAGAATGTTTCAATGGTTGGAATGAGAGTTTAGGTCAGCATAACCAATGATGGATATAAGCATTGTGTGGAAACACATATGTGCATAAGTCCTATTCCTTAATCAGAAGTTTGCGAACTTTGTTGATTGAGAGAAACCAGAGGAATTGGCTTTGCCAAGTCTGCGAACTCAGTTTGCGAACTCAGTCCGCGAACTCAGTTTGCGAACTCAGTCCGCGAACTGACGGAAGTTCTCTTTCCAAGAATTTCTGCTTGGATTTTACAAAAACTCGTTTGTATGTTTAGTCCGCGAACTCAATCTGCGAACCTAGCCCGCGAACTGGCGGAACTCTCCTTGCCGAGATTTTCTGCTGAGTTTGGAAAACTCTGCCGGTTGTCTTAAGTCAGCGAACTTGCTTGCGTACTTGAGTGGGTTATGATCTAAAGATGTGCTCTGAACATGAAACTTAAATTACTAAGGAATGCAGTATGCAAACCGTGGCTATAAAGTTCATGAGCCGATTCAATCGAATCGAATCATCTTTGTTTCAATTATGTCTTGTGTAGTTACATAAGATCTCATAACAATTGAACAACTCTCTAACTAGTTCATTTGAGTCAATTGAACTAGTTATGGTGAAGAAGAACAAGGTTAATATGAAGTGCTCATATGGTTGACCTTTTGGGTTACTATGTTGAACCAACATACACGTACACGTTTGGGCACGGTTTTCAAAAACCCAGTAAACGTATATCTCAAGTGTGTGTGACAAGCTAAGATTTTGATCTAACGGTTGAGAAATATTAGCTTGAATCTAAATCAGGTTTTCATCTAACGGTGAATATTGATTGCTTTGTAACTAAGGAAAAACTAATCCCCACACGTCTGTGTGATACTAGTGCGCTCGCTAGAGTCGATTCTCCTCTAACCTTTGGTTTTCTACTCTAAAACCAAGTTAGCGACTTAAAGAATTCATTGGGATTGTGAAGTTAGACCGATACTACTTTTATCGTAGTTGTGTGATCTGATCTTGCATCTTCTATCGTACGAGTACAATCTATTGATTGGCTTGAGATCGTGAGATTTCTCCGATAGGCAAGATAAAAGAAGTCACAAACATCTTCGTCTCACTGTTTGTGATTCCTCGACGTCCTCTTGTGTATTCAAGTAATACTGTTGAGACGTGATTGAATAATCTAGGCTGTTCTTCGGGAATATAAGATCGGATTATCAGTTGGTTCCTGTTCACCTTGATTTCATATCTTAAGACGGAACAAAAACCTAGGGTTTTTCTGTGGGAGACAGATTTATCCTTCGATAGAATTTTCTGTGTGAGACAGATTTGTTTATTATCAAGTCTGCGATTTTGGGTTGAAGCAACTCTTGGTTGTGGGTGAGATCAGCTAAGGGAATCAAGTGCGCAGTATTCTGCTGGAATCATAGGCGTAGGAGTACAACTGTACCTTAAATTAGTGGGAGACTGATTGGGGTTCAACTATAGCCCAGTCCGAAGTTAGCTTGGAGTAGGCTAGTGTTTGTAGCAGCTTAATACAGTGTGTATTCAATCTGGATTAGGTCCCGGGGTTCAACTATAGACCCCCGCTTTTTCAGCTACCTTTCGTTTGGAGGCCAGTGGCATGGTCGGCATGGCTCGCATACTTTAGGCGCGGCCAAATTAGGGTTTTGGCATAAACCGTGGAATTCGGCATTACGACAAAAGTCGCCACAAGTTTGGTGGCGAACCTGCACGGCTGAGATCTGCATCTCAGGAGGAAAGATGGCCATTGATCATGGTCGCACCTTGCTTTCATAGCGGCATTGGAAACATGCCGGTGGTATGCCAGTGGCGTAGCCATGGCATAGCCGTGGGCTGGTGTCATGCTAGTAGTCGCGGCATCGCGGTATGCCAGTTATGGCGTGGCCAAAGCTAGCATTTGCAT
Organism: Papaver somniferum; assembly: GCF_003573695.1. Taxonomy (NCBI): domain Eukaryota; kingdom Viridiplantae; phylum Streptophyta; class Magnoliopsida; order Ranunculales; family Papaveraceae; genus Papaver; species Papaver somniferum. The sequence continues at coordinate 47,376,890 of NC_039362.1, read as the reverse complement.
CGTGGAAGAATTAGGTAGCAACTTGCCCAAATTAGGGTTTGGTGTGTCAAAACCCTAATTAGTGTGTGTAGTATGCGATCGCATGTGCGCATGGTAAGCGCGTTCGGCATGCTCGTGCAGCATGTTGGCGCGTTTTGGGAAGTTGGCGCATTTTTGGGATGTTGGCGCTTTTTGGGCGCGTTTTGGGAAGCCGGCGCGTTGCGAAGTTGCCGCGGTAGGGTGTGTTTGGCCTTTAGTGTATGGTGGCAAGTTTATAGTAACTTGATTGGCCACAAAATGGGGGTCGGCCAAACATAAGGCGAGACCACACTTCTGGAATGCGCGTGGCGCATTTAGGGTGACCTGATTGGTCAATGGGAAGTGGGGCCGGCGATCTAGGGTGTGGCCGGCTTTGTTTAGAATGCGCGTGGCGCATTTAGGGCGACCTGATTGGTCGATGGGAAGTGGGGCCGGCAAGCTAGAGTGTGTCCGCACTTCCAGCGCGCTGTGGCGGATTTAGTAACATAATAGGTTTAATTTTGACAAGCAGGGTCTGGTACATTGCGCGAGGCGCGAAACCCTAACTTATGCGAGTTAGACAGGTTGACTGAATTCTATGTGTCGACACAGAGTTCTTTTAAGTTCATTGCCAGAGAGCAACATGCTTTTCTGATTGAATACCTTATGCAAAGATCTTATTCTTGAAACTTGGAGATTCGTGCTACTCTGCTGCGAGTGAACACAAATCGACATGACATATCAACATTAAGAGTTCAGCCGGAGAACATAACATAGAAGGCATCCAGAGGAACTTATATTAAGTGAGTATACACGAGGCGCTGAAATTTACATAACATCTGGGATTCGCTAGCCTGGATAAATTTCATGTAAATATATTGAGCGGCTTCAATAAATTTGCCAGTGGAGAGGTTTGCACACGTGGATCTGTTTCCTTGCAGAGTGATGTCACATCCGATGCAAGGTTTTACGATTTTAACCCTAAGCTAAAAACCACCATCAATTGTGGTATAATCTGTCTTTCCACTTAGGAATGATCTTTCAGTTTTTTAAGACATGAAACTTCCTTCAAAAATTTTACCACTGTATGTTGAAGAAGTATAAGTTTCCTGTAGAGTGACTTGTATTCCTTACAATCACCACGAAATCGGTTCAAAGTTTCCTTTGGACAAGATTTCGTTTGATCATCAGTAGATCTAGAAGCTGGTTTCTCATCCTCTTCTAACTTGATGTAGTTGGGAAAACTACCATCATCTTGATCTGTTTCAGATGTGATTAAACCGGTTTTATCACAATATGTAGAAGTCGAGCAAGGACTTTTAGTTTCCTCATCAGAAGAAATTACAACAACATCATTAGTCAGAATCATATGACGTGTCTCTTTATCTGTAAGAGATTTACCAAGAGCTTCTAGTTTAACAGCGAGATCCATTTTCTTTTTGGCTAGCCAATTCAGTTGAATGTATTTTTCTCTGGTATCCTGTTTAAGAAGATTTGACTATGTCTTTAAAATAAGTACTTTAGAAGACAGAGATTGTATAGGCTTTAAGAGCTTTACCAACTCTATATCAACATCTTCTCTTTCATCAGAGATAGACATAGATGTTTTCGTAACTCCAGGGTCATGAGTCAATGAAGTAGTAACATCTTCAACTTTTGAGTATTCAGACTCTTGCATAACGTTAACTAAATCGGACATTAGATTCAATTCTTATAGGTTGGATCGCACCAAACACATATTGTTAAATCTTTTCGTGTTTGCCTGCTATGATACCAATTGAAAAGGAGAGGATACCCAAATATACCTCAAGCTAAAACTTTTCCTACCTATAAGTCCTTTCTCCGAAAGTGATTGTCTATGGACAGAGTCGAGACAATACGACTAATTGGTTCACACTTCGTGTGATCGGCTATGGATATGAGATCGAGACAATGCAACAACAAAGTATGTTTACTTGATACAAAGGTTCGGACTTAACCAAACACAATAGGATTGCTTATTAAGTAAATAGGAATTAACGTTTGTGTAGTTTACTTTAATTATAAAAAGTAAATGACATAGCAAGATTTTGTTAACGAGGAAACCGCAAATACAGAAAAACCCCAGGACCTTGTCCAGAATTGCATACTCTCAGGATTAAGCCGCTACACAAAATTACACCTAACTTCGTCTAGCTGAGACCAAGCAACTAAACCTATAGTTAACCTAGTTCCATCTGTATTCCCACGCCTCCAACTTATAAATAAGTCACGTACTTGGAACAATTCCTTTGGTTCGTATTCCAAACAGTAAATGAACAACAAATCTGTTTGGTATCAACTCTATTCAACCAAGTGATATGAGTCGGACAAAGGCTCTTCCGTTTATCTTAACATAAACTCCTTCGTCAGGTACTTAGATCTATCTTATGTTCAATTACCGAAGTAATCGTTTAAGATTAAGCCAACAACACTCTTAATCCAAAGAATTGTGTTGATGCCGATCTACTCAATTAATCAATCCAATCTACCACAAGGATAAATCGATTATTAATTGGATCCTCTTTTACTGAAACAAGTATTGTGCACACCAAAGATTGTAAACCCAAGTCAGATCTCCAATATCTTCTTTGTCTTCAAATCTTCTTAAATCTTCAATAAAAACCTTCACACAATCACTTGAATTTCTTGTGATCAATCACGCACAGAACGGAGTCTGTTAACAAATGGACTATCACAAGATTGTCTTTAGAACTAACAACAGTCTAAAGATCCCTGTCGAAACTCTGAACTAGTTTGAGTGAATCTTATATTAGAAGAGAAGATTCTCAAGCATAAACAAACTAGGTGCAATCAGATTTCAACCACTGTTAGTCAATCAAATCAATCGAAAAGAAAAGATAAACTGCAATTATCTAGTTTCCCACCAACGGTACACGCTAGAGCTTCTCAATCCCAAAGAAGACTTTAAATTGGAGCAGACGTAAGAGATTTCGCCTAATTAGATTACTCTCCTCTCCGAATAGGCGGGTACACTAGTAACAACAACAAAAGAGGAAGCCTGTTGTTACGAAGGATTAGTTTCCTAGAAAGGCAAACATCAAGTATTTATAGACATGGAAGTTTGGACACCAAGGAATTTCCAAAACCGAAAATATTCTCAAGATATTCATTAAAGGACAAATTCGGTTTCCATAATTCCTGGAAATGCTTTGTCCATAAATAATGATCGAAATCTCTCGGAAAATCTAATCAGTAAATGCACACTACTAATTCTGGAATTTCCATACAAAATGAAATTAATAACCTTAATTAAAAGATTCTTAACTTACTTATGTTTCAATCCTAGGATTCTCTTCCCTTAGCCGTTAAGGAATATCTTTGAACAATTAAAGAAATAAACATTCACAGCACATGTTCAAAGTATGTCGACATCCTTACTTTGTAAGTTCTCTTTCACACTTACAACCTTGAAACCGATTTTCCACACTTACAAACAAGTTTAGAATTGGTTCATCCGACTTTCAAGAACTATGTGATTGATCAAACCAACATTCAATCACAATCATGGCTTTAACGGTTCTACCAAAACAAGTTTCGGTTTTACCTCCATGTAAGTACTGTGCATAGTCATGCTAGCTTTCCAAAATTCGGTTGACTTGGTACTAGGATCGGTTCCCCATATATATACGGTATCTAACTTATATGTGTTGCACATGTCCATAGGATCGGTTCCCCTTTGACTAAAAACGTGATGCACATGTCCATGGGATCGGTTCCCCTTTTTGCTATAAACCTTGTTGCACCCCACACAAGGATTTGTTCCCATTTGTGATGTACTACACCTCTTACTAGGATTTTTTCCCCTTTCCCATATTTGGTCAGACAAAACACAAACCCGATCATACCATCTCAGGTGATTCCTTAAGATCGGTTTCACTAATAAAAGTCATACCAATACATAAGTCAGGCCTTTATAGTTCTACCAAGAACACAGACAAGTTGTGAGCGGCTATTCTCAATCACACGTATTGGTTGTTCATAAGATATGCAATGAATAATAAAACCAATAACACCTGCCAATTTTCTTTTCGGTTCACAAACAAGTTTATGAACTTATTTCCTTAGAACACATGTAAAATATTGTTCCCTAGGATGAAATCCTCACCTCATACCCATACATAATCACAATAGCATTCAAATGATTATGGCGATGTCTTATCTACAAAGTTTAATGGTTAAGCAATAAACCTCGTATTGTATTCCTTAATACTATGTCTATCTAGAGTTCAAATATGCTTCGCAGTTATGTTTTCAATATGCACGACTTTAAAGATATGTTAGGGAATGAAACATTTCAAGTCAAATATCACTAACCTCAAGTGGAAGGATGATTGTTGTCGTTGTATCTCCTTACTTCTTCACATCTTCAAGACTTCGCAATACTTGTAATGTCGCATATCCTAATACTTTCAAGCTAACCTATACGAAGTTGACTCTAGTACATAATCAAGCGACTCTTAACATGAGTTTTGATTCACTAAAATATGATAACCAAACTTGACATACCAACGCTTGGTGGGTTCAACCGAGCCATGCTCTAACAAAAGTATATTGGAGTTAGTCCATACAGATTGCTAAGAAAAATATTGGGTGAGGTTGTTAGACCCCCGCATTTTGAATTGGTATCAGAGCAGGCAAACACGTTTAATACCTCATAAGTCCGTGTTTGTAGCGACCTGACTATATGGACATAAATCCTATCTCCATAAATGTACCACCAGTTTTCAATGACTCAAACTACTCGTAGTGGAAAATCGTTATGCGTGCTTTTCTTCAAGCTCGTGATTTTCAAACATGGATACGTGTTATAATGGCTATGATCCTCCGATTAATACAGAAAGCGATATATTTATACCTAAGGATATTGGTAGATACAGTCCAGAAGAAATCCTTGTTGCGAAGCGAAATTCTAACATCTTAAATACTATCGTACATGCCATTACCCTAGATCTTCAGCATCATGTGTCTAGTTGCACAAAGTCTAAAGAAGCCTGGGATATCTTAGAAACTGTATTTGAATGGAATACCTCTGAAAAGGAAGCTAGGCTTCAAAACCTATATTCTGATTGGGGAAACATTCGTATGGCAGATGAAGAGTCATTTGATGAGTTTAATCACAAAGTGTCTGAAATTTTTAATGCATCTTTTGCATTGAGTAATACTATTCCTGAAAAGGATATTGTGATGAAAATTCTCATACCAATGCCACTTAGATACGATTCTAAGAAGCATGACATCGTTGAAGGAAATAATCTCGTAACTCTTTTAAGAAATACTCTGGTTGGGAAGTTAAAGATCTTTGATCATGAGCATACATCCAAATTCGGAAAGGATGTTGCTTTCAAAGCACAAAAGAACACTAAATTACTTGACAAAAGTAAAAGTGTTTGTATCTCTGAAGATGATCTTTCTGGGGATGATTCATCAGATGAAGATCTTGACAAGTCAGTCTCCTTGATCACAAGACAGTTTAGGGACCTTTTTTTGAAAAGAATAAACGGTTCTCCAGAGATAAACCCAGGTCATCAGATAAACCCCATAATTGTTTTCCTCCTAAAAATAGGGATGATAATGAAACTGATGACGAGGATATGCCTCAGTGATTTAAGTGTAAAGGTTTTTTCCATTTTTCAAATGAGTGTCCAAATCGTAAAAAATACACTGGGAACAAATGTCTAGCTGCAACTCTTGATGAAATATATGACAACCATGACTCTAATGAAGACGAAAAGTCAAGTGTGGCACTTCTTTGTGAAAGTATTGGTTTTGACAATTGTAGCAATACATACATCAATCTTGATATTCTTTCAGAAGAAATCTCAACCGATCTGGAAGAAAACATTGATCTACCTGTTTCTACTGGAAACTCTTTTTCTGATTTGATAGGTTCCACTATATGTCTAGCCGCGTACACATCTCGGGCATCTGAATCACTTATCAAGTTGACATGCTCTTATTGTTCTCTCAAAGGTCATGAACTTTCAAAGTGTTTCAAGTTCAAACACAAAATGAGATATGTCAACAAACTTCAACGAAGAGTGAATCGATTAGCAAACAAGCTAAAACTTGTTCAAAAATCATTAGAGGTATGTAAACGCATGTCTTCTTCAAAGAAGTTAGTTTCCAAAGAAAAGACTAGATCATTAGAAATAAATTCATGGTCTAAACACTATGAGAAACAGGGTTCTATGAGTTCCTTTCGAAAAGGATATGGTGGAAAGATTATTGTTCACCCCAGCACAAATTAAATTGTGTTGGTTAGTGCATCTTGTCTCATGTGCCTGATCAAAAGAGACAAGATTTTGCACACCTCAGGCTTTAGGAAAAGAAAATTCTTCTAGATTTTTTTGATTTTCTTTTTTCGTGTTTTTGCTCTGTGAGCATTGTAAAGTCTGTAATTCATGTCGCTTTTCATATCTAATTGATATTTGAAAGGACTTCCCTGTTAAGTCAATAAAAGAGGGTTAAAATAGAAAATTCTGCCTTTTTTAGGGTAAGAGTTGTGCATACATGAATCTTTTAAGTGTATAAAGGTTCCGTAACCCTACATTCCTTTTTCCTTCTCTAAGAAACTTTTTTCATCATAAGACTGCTTGTTGAGATTATCTTGTGATTTCCTCTCACAATTCCGTTTTTATAGAAACTCCAAGCATTATGTCGACTGATGGAAAAGATGTTAATATGATTGTTAAGCCATCAATTATGAAGGAAAAAGATAAATCTCCATTACCTCCAACTTTGAAAATAAAAAGAAGGAATGTGAGGAAGCCAAGAGTTGTTCCTTCAAATCCTCAGAAGTTTTTTGATGTTCTTGAAGAGTTGAAGGAAACAAGGAAGGAGATTCAGCAAATAAAGGCTTTTGTGTTTAAGACTCTTGAAATTCAGAAGGCCCTGGTTCGACATCAGTCAAGAAGGTTTATTGATACCAACTCCTATCTTCATGAACCTTATGTCCCAATGACTGTTGACAACAAGGAGTTCGGGGACGATAAAGAATTTTTAAAAGGTCTTAATATCTAGGAAACTTCTTATGAGAATTTATTCCTATGTATTAAGAAGGATAACTAGGGTTTGGAATAGCCATTATTGTGAGTACATAGCTATTTCCAACGATTTTCATCTTGCAATGTTTTTAGATTTCTTTATTTAAATTCTAAAGTTTATTTGGAAGATGATTTTGCAGTATTAATGTTTATGGTTTTATATATTGCAACTTGTTACGGAATATGTGTGTTTGCGTCCGAGAACTGTTATTGTCCCATACGTTGTCAAAATTTAAGTCTTTCATATGTCAGTATGCAAGTATTGATAAAAGATTGAATGGACTTTTGACAAACAAAAGTTAAGCCTATTATGTCATTAGGCAAATATTGACGGAAGATAGGATGAGCTTTTATTCACAAAGATTAAAGTCTATTATATGTCATTGTGCAAATAGTGATGAAGAATAGAATGAATCTTTGTTTATTCTGCAGTATTGATCTTCCCTTATCCATATTTTTTATGTAAATACTGTGCGGCTCTGTAAGTTTTTCTTATTTGAGCATTTCCTATTAAATTAATTATGGGTTCTCTTGTGGTTAATTTAATTGAGATTTTTGGATACAAATTCATATTCTTATGTGATTTGTTAATGTCCAAAGAAATCCTTCTTTTCTTGTGAAAGTAAGGTCACTCTTGTTGTTCTTTCGGGAATGACATTTTATGGGGGAAAGTTCTTAATTGAACTTGTGCTTAATTGCCAAACATTTGTGGGGAGTGCGGCTGTGGAATATTATAGGGGTTATCTTGTATCTTTATAAACTCCTTGATGAGTGCATTTAGTTTCGTCTATATGATTGCATCTAAAAAAGTTGATATGTGTTTTTCTTTTAGTCATGAAGTGTCTCTATGGAAATTTCATTAGGATACCACTAATTTTCGTACCTTTTCCAATTTTATTGACAAAAGGGGGGAGAATTAATGTGTAGTTCACACTACAAATATATATGGTTTTCTGATCATTAAGTAAAGGGGAGTAGTTTTCATGTAAGATGAAGTATTGACTAAGGGGAGTTGTACATATCACCATAGTATTGTTGTCAAAGTTGTGATACGATTGAACTTTGATGATGTGTAATAATTATATGACACTGTATAACAATGATTGAGAGCTATTGTTTTCTCATTGATATATCTACGGATCCTCAACAACGATGATGCTGAATTGAATACCTTTGGAATCATTGGAGTACTTGGAAGTGACGAAGATTTCGAGTAATGTTGAAGAACCAAGGAGATCAAGCATTTGGAAGAGAAGCTACAAAGTTTATTTATTTTGTATTTCATATGTATTGATAGTTTTGTCACTAAAATTGGCAAAGGGGGAGATTGTTAGAGCATTGCTCGGTAGAACTCGCAAGCGTTGCTATCTCAAGATTGTTTGTCAAGTTTAGTTGCCAAAACTATAAGTCTCGATTTCTAGTCTACTTATAGCTAAGTCTCGGATTAGGATAGTAAGTGTAATTGAACTCTAGACTCCACGGCGTTCATCGATTGAAGACGAAGAACTACTCAAGAGAACTTGTGGAACATCATCAACAAAGAGGAATGTGGAGAGTTGAACTTATGTATCACTCAAAAGTCTACTATTCTATCTCCTATTTTGAGACAAAATTCGTATAGCTATATAGACTTCGATTATACACATTTGCTATTTCGAGCCGAGTTTATGTCGCTTATATATTTCTCGAAATATGTGTTGGTAAGCTTTCGCTTTGCCCAAGTTCATCTTTACTTGTGACGAAATTCATGTTGATTATTTCAATAACTTGAAAATCGCTTTGATGAAAAATAGTTTGTGAATAACAACTATATAACATCCTCTAAGAAAGTTTCAAGGAAATGAGAGTTTAGGAACATGTAACCATCTTTGGATATAAACATAGTGTGTTCTCATATTTGTGTAAAAGTCCAACCGGGAACCCAAAGTATGCGTACTCGTACGCGTACTGGCGGTTGTTGGAAATCCGGGTAAATATGCGTACCCGTACGCATACTGGCGGAAAGTTCACGTCCGTGAATTTATGCTGGAGTTTAAAAGTGAAAAACAAACTCAATCCGGTTACTTAAGTACTCGTACCCATTTGCATACTTAGGTAGGTAACTTTCTAAAATCGGTTTGTTCATAAACTAAAAAATTTATATAGTAAGGAATGCAATCTTTACAAACCACGGCTATAATGTTAATGAATCCATTCGAGTGAATCAAAACCGATTTTGCTTTAATTGTGTCTTGTGTACTTCTATAAGATCTAAGCAATTGAACAACTCTCTAACTAGTTCATTTGAGTCATTTGAACTAGTTATGCTGAAGATGTATAAGGTTGATATGAAAGTGCTCATATGGCTAACCATTGGTTAAATATTGTTGAACCAACTAAGTGTATACGTTTAGGTACGGTTACTCAAACCTAAATGAAGTTACATTTCATTTGTGTATAACAAGCTAAGTTCGATCTAACGGTTGAAAGATATTATCTTGAATCTAATCAGGTTTTAATCTAACAGTGAATATTGAATGCTTTGTTACCAGGTAACTTAGATTGCAAACCCTAATTTGGAGACTATATAAAGGAGAACTCTAGCAACTGGGAAACCTAATCCCCACACCTCATGTGTGATACTAGTTGCATAAACTAGAGTCAATTCTCCTTTAACCTTAGGTTTTTCGCGAAGCCATGTAGGTTAACGACTTGAAGACATCATTGGGATTGTGAAGACAGACCTAACTATGTTCTTTGTAGTTGCGTGATCTGATATTGTTGTTTTTATCGTGATTGAGTACAACTGTAAGATTAGCTTGAGATTTATATCTCCGATAGGAAAGATAGAAAAGTAGTCACAAACACCTATGTAATATCTTGTTTCGTTAATCGATTAAGATTATTGTGAGGTGATTGATAGTTCTAGGTTGTTCTTCGGGAATATAAGTACGGGTTATCAATTGGTTCCTGTTCACCTTGATTTATCAAAAGACGGAACAAAACTCGTAGGTATTTCTGTGGGAGACAGATTTATCTATTCGTATAGACTATTCTGTGTGAGACAGATTTGTTTATCAAGTCTTAGACTTAGGGTCGTAGAAACTCTTAGTTGTGGGTGAGATCAGCTAAGGGAATCAAGTGTGTAGTATCCTGCTGGGATCAGAGACGTAAGGAACGCAACTGTGCCTTGAATCATTGTGAGATTGATTAGGGTTCAACTACAGTCCAGACCGAAGTTAGTTTGTAGTAGGCTAGTGTCTGTAGCGGCTTAATACAGTGTGGTGTTCAATCTGGACTAGGTCTGTTAACAAAACTTCTGGTGTCTGTGTTATTTCTATTCCGCATTATATTTTGTTATATAATTGAAATATCACAGGTTGTGCGTTGAATCGATCAATTGGTAAATCCAACCTTTGGTTGTTGATTGAAATTGATTGATCCTTGAACATTGGTCTTTGGTACAGTTCAAGTTATTTCTCTTGTATTCAATCAGGCTCGAAAATTCCTATTGTTTGATTTTGGATTGAATCGAGAAATTTAGATATAACTCTTTAATATACTTTTTATTAAGATTGAGTCTGGCTGTTTAGTTGATTCTCTTAAAAGTATATTGGAGTTAGTCCATACAAATTGTTAAGCGAAATATTGGGTGAGGTTGTTAGACCCCAACCTTTTCAATTGGTATCAGAGAAGGCAAACACGTTTAATACCTCATAACTCTGTGTTTTTAGTGATCTGACTATGTGGACAGAAATTCTATCTCCATAAACGTACCACCAGTTTTCGATAACTCAAACTACTCGTGGTGGAAAATCGCTATGTTTCGAGTCAAGCTTGTCTTGTGTAAAATCTCGAAATATGATTTAACAATTGGATGTTCAAAGGTCCTTAACAGTATGAATTAATTTGTGGATCAATTGAAAAATTTCCCATGCAAATGATTATATCACTTGGGAATGTTTCAAACATCAAAAGAAAGAAATATGAACTTACTGAATTTCTACCCAGGGTAGGTTGGCACATTCAGTTTGAAAACCATAAATATCTGAGATTCAGAAATACAGGTTGGTTGGGGAACCGGTTCGGAAACCACAAGTTTAGTTTGGAACAATTCACGAATCAGGTTGGCGAACCGTGGTGAACTGATTTTATAAGTTGGATTAATTGGCTAGCAGTTGGCGAATCCGGCTCACGAACTGAGGTAAACTGAGTTCGATAGATTAGTCGGGATGGCAAACCCATTAACGAATCGTAGCACCTGACTCAACCAGCCCTGTGGGTAGCAAACCGTTGCACCAACTGTCCCGGTAATATTTAGCAGATGCTCAAAGGCTTATTATTTTAATAAGTTTAGCATTTCTAGAACTTTCTTAAACACTTCTAAGACTTCATTTATTTATCAAACACTTATGTGTGTGAAGCATGATTAATTTTTTAGATGTTTAAATGAACATCAAGTAGCTTTTTGTTCTTTGGATAACTTTCCAAACCGAACAGTCATTATACACGGTTCAGTAACCGAACCTTTGTGTATAGTCTTCTATTGTAATTTGAAGACCTATTTTGTTTGCTTGATCAAGTTATATTAGTTTGAGTTCTAAGATAACCCTGCTTTGAAAACTATAATTAGAGCATCTTTTTCAACTGGGAAAATCAATCCTTGACACTTGATGTTCTAGTTGATTCTAGAGCTGCCTCTATTAACCTTTTAGGTCTACGACTAAAAATACTTCGCTTAGGTCCGACTATCTTTACCTTGATATTCGTAAACACTGATCTTGCTTTATGTTTTCGAGGTTTTCGTAATCTCTTTTATGCAAGAAAGATAGTTATCACAAAGTTCTTTTCGTCTCAGACTTTGTGATTCCTCAAGATACATATCTAAAGGCTAATCTTGGTTGATCTTTCGACGATTTTTCTTGAGAGGTGGTTAAGAATCTAGGTTGTTCTTCGGGAGTCATAAGTTCCGAATTTGTGAGGTTTACTAGCTTGCTATTTCAAACATATTTCCACACCTTGATCTTTGATCTAAAAGGACTTCAAATAGGCTTATTTGTTGGAGTCAGATTAGTATCAAAAGTCTCACTGCGGCTGAAGTTACTATGAGGATGTAAAGGACGCATCTAAAGAAATCCAGTGCATAGAACCTTGGAAGGTTCAAGAGACATAAGGAGCGAGATTGTAACCGTATCGCTTGGAGGGTGGATTCGGTCTCGACTTCATTCCAGTCCGAAGTCTGATAGTAGGCTAGTGTCTATAACGGCTTAATTCAATCTGGACGAGGTCCCGGGGTTTTTCTGCTATTGCGGTTTCCTTGTTAACAAATTTTTTGGTGTCTTATGTTTTTCCTTTTACGCATTATATTGTTTATCTTTATAACTGGATTTACATATATTTGTATGTCTTCAATCTAAGTAGATACGTCCACTTCATTGTAATCGGTTAGGAGACTAGTTTCTTGTAGAATTCGTATCTTGAAAGATAGATAACAAGTTTAATCACTTGGAAGAATTCTGATTGAATTATTTGGACGCGACTAGATTGATCTTGGATATTGATTTTTGAGATCGTCCAAGTACTCTGCTTAACAATTAGGTTCATGGACCTTGTGTTTATATACATACTGATTGAGTAGAGGTTGAGATATTAACTCTATACATACTGTCAAGGATCATTAAGTTGGTCCTCTTGCAATTGTGTTAAGTTTTGTCTATACAGGTTGCCGAACGAAAACATTGGGTGTATTTGGTATCCCATGCGTTTTCATATTGTTACTATTTCATTTCCATATTATTGTTTGACTAGTTTCTATTAATTAATGTTCATATTTAATTAATCAATTCCTTCGCGGTTAAATCATTTTTTGACCGGTCAAATTGAATTGTCAAGCTTGAGGGTCTTTACTGCAGCGGATTGGGTTCGACCCTATCCACATCCCAACCACTATATGCCATATATGCCATATTTGAAGTGAGCCATTTGCGTCCAATCTAGTATCTAATGGATTTACAGATGGGTGAATCTGACACTAATGGATCTAATGAAAGTTTTTTTAATCATTATTTAATAAAAATGATGTTATAACTAAGAAATATCTTTTAAAAATAGTTTTAGTTTCTGGTTAGTAACCCATTGTTACATGAACAAAAAAATCCTAATAAACTAAGACATACCTAAACACATCTATATACAAAGCGATTTAAATCCTGTTGAAATTAATCCTATATTTTTCAAAAATCCTACTAATATCCTTTTCCTAATGGATTAGGGTGACAGACGATTTTTAAAACTAACACCCGCGTTGGATCCGAAATTCATTCGATTTTAATATTACACCTATGAGCTGGAGAGGCCACGAGAGAGAGGATGGGCGAAAACCATATACCTTGATAGAAAGATTTTTTACATCTCAGTAAAAATCTTAGGGAACATAACAATACGGTTAGAAAAGAAGAAGAAGAAAGGAATTTCAGGGAGTGGACGGAAAGATTTATGGAGGCTTAGAGGATGGAGCTCAAGCTTTTGTTTCGCGTCCGGTGAATCCAAACAACATTTTGAAATTTGATAATTTTCCAGAAAGGAGTCTAGTAAGGAAGCTAATCTTATTCATTACATGCAATGAGTAAACTACTGAAAAGGGTGAAACTAGGGGTATTCCACTTAAAAACTGGAGTTATGATCTGTTCAGATCCATTGGTGGTGAATTGGGGGGACTTGCAAAAGTAACAATCAATAAATTTGAAGATTGAACAATTCAATTTCTTCAGAATAGCAGCCACATGTGACTTATCTAATAACATGTAATGTAAGTGTGTGAGTGAATGTATGTTGGTGTAGGTTATGAGTGTGTGCAGCGCGTGCGAGTGCAAGAGAGAATTGAGTCGATAGAAAGCTATATAAACTCTTGTCATGTGTTTGTAACGATTATATTTATTAATATTCAATTGAATACAAATCGTTCAGCAATGTAGATTCTTTCTGAATCTAGTATGGTATCAGTCCTGAGAATTTCAATTCTCAGGGGTATCGATCCTTCTTCCGCCATTTTAACCTTAATTTTCTTTAATTCATCTTCTTCTGCTATTGTTCTTCAACAAATCTCTAGTGATAGAAGATTCATGGAGTTCGAATGAATTTGTGGTTACTGATGGTTCTTAGTGTGACGTTTGATTTGATCATGATGCTTTACTGCTACGTCTTCAAACAGAATCAAGCATAATTCTCAGATTTGAAATTGGGTTTACATCACTTTAGCTCTTGGAGATTTGGGTTTCCAGTCCGTTTCTTGATGGATATTGATTCTTCTACCTCAACTGTTTAGATCGGATCAACGTTAGTAATCTCGAATTTCATCTTTTGATTACTTCAAATTTGATTTTATGTGTCAGATTTCTACATCACTATCTCAACAACATTCAATTTTGTCTTCAAATTCTGTTTTCATCATAATTAGGTTTGAATTTGACCTAGTTATTTTATCAAATCCTACTAGTACTGATTCCTGAATATATACGATCTGAGCATGGTTATTTCTACTACAGCAGTTAGCTAGGAAGAAGCTTAATTTTGTTCCATTGTGTAGTGAAGAACAATTCTTCTTAAATTCAGTAGAATATTGGGGTACGTGTGTGTGTTGATTGTTTGCTGCACCACAGTGTGCTTAATCTTGCTTCGGTTAGCTCATCCTATCAATGTTACTTTGGTACAGTCCTCATAGTAGTGGTATGTGAGTGAGCTGGTTGTGTGTGTAATGATGAAACTGAATATGATGCTCTGGGATTGAATTTGGTGATGATACTGGTATACAGATTGGAGTTCTCTTTGTTGAGTCTACATTCAATTTTGAATGTAGCCTGTTATCATTATCTTTTACTTTTCAGTTTGTTTCTTTTGTGTGGTTGAATAATACAATTTCCAGCTGACATTATGCTATGACTACATCAATGAAATAAGTGGAAAGAGTGAATAACTAGTAGTCTGATTTGATAAGTAAAAGTATTTCAGATTCCAAGTGCTATGTTTTACCTACCCAAGGTCGTGATCTTAGCCAAGTTACTTTCAGGTTAACCTTTGTGCTTCTTTCATACTTCTTTTTACTGGCAATGGTACCCGATAGCATAACTTGTACAACGATTTCTTGTTGGTTCTCAAGCTTCGCACCAGATTGTTGTTATTACTTCACCTCTCCTTCCTTGCTGATTATGTGAGTGCTTTATGGACCTATTTTGGGTAATTTTTTCTATTGTGGAGATATGGACTTACTGTCTGCAGTATTTGAAGTACACATATGGTATACAAGTTCTAGTGAGCAACAATCTGGGTGGTACAATGTTATTATATGTGGATGGAACAAGATTAATGTGATTGCAGGTATTATGACCTAAAGTGTTGAATCTGTGTTGTCTACTTCTAGTGTCTCTATTGCTACAAAGTTCGGCTGCAATCAGCTTTGATATTGGAGTGTGTGTGAGATATTATAAATGTTTGTAAGATAGTGGTATTAGCGATCTATTTTTAGTGTGAATGAATTATAAGAAGATTTGATGGTGCCAAGTGTTTTAAGGAGATAACTTATTTATTGTATTTCTTATTATGATGCTTCTTCCAGATAGCTCAGTTTGATACTCCTCTTCTTACACATTATATATGGTTGAGTTTGATGTTCAATGATGCTTTATTTCTTCCATCCAACTGCAATTTTATACTGTCAGATTTAGTTTTTCAAAATCAGTTGGAGTCACTCCATTATGGTTCCAATGAAAAGCCTGAATACTTCTGTGAACGTTGGTGCTTAAGCATGTGTTGGAGGTTGTTGAGCTAAATTTGTATTGGAGTGTACATCATATGTTCGTTTTCTGCGTGGTGATACTATTAATCTACTCTCAACTGTCCTTATGGCCTGCAATACTACACTGTGATTACAACTGTTGCACAATGGTCTGTTCTGATGCTGCTTTACTTCCATATCTTATAGCATCACCTGTTTCTCATGCTACACCAACAATCTCTACTACTACGGCTGCTTCTCCTATGATAGATGCGTGATTTTTGTTCTTATTATTGTTTTATCACTGTTAGAGCATAGCTCGGTTGAACCCACCAAGCGTTGGTATGTCAAGTTTAGTTTTCATATTTTAGTGAATCAAAACTCATGTTAAGAGTCGCTTGATTATGTACTCGAGTCAACTTCGTATAGGTTAACTTGAAAGTATTAGGATATGAGACATTACAAGTATTGCGAAGTCTTGAAGATGTGAAGAAGCAAAGAGCTACAACAACAACAATCAACCTTCCACTTGAGGTTAGTGATATTTTACTTGAACTGTTACATTCCCTAACGTATCTTTCAAGTCGTGCGTATTGAAAACAAAACTGCGAAGCATATTTGAACTCTAGATAGACATAGTATTAAGGAATACAATACGAGGTTTATTGCTTAACCATTAAACTTTGTAGATAAGAAATAGACATAATCATTTGAATGCTATTGTGATTATGTATGGGTATGAGCTGAGGATTTCATCATAGGGAACAATGTTCTACATGTGTTCTAAGGAAGTAAGTTCATAAACTTGTTTGTGAACCGAAAAGGAAATTGCCAGGTGTTATTAGTTTTGTTATTCATTGCATATCTTATGAACAACCAATATGTGTGATTGAGAATAACCGCTCAGAACTTGTTTGTGTTCTTGGTCGAACTATTCACAAAGGCCTGACTTATGTATTGATATGACTTTTATTAGTGAAATCGATCTTAATTAATTACCTGAGATGGTATGATCAGGTTTGTGATTTTCTGTCTGACTAAATATGGGAAAGGGGAACCGATCCTAGTAAGAGGTGCAGTACATCACAAAGGGGAACCGATCCTTTTATGGGGTGCAGCAAGGTTTATAACAGAAAGGGGAACCGATCCTAGTACCTAGTCAACCGAATTTTGGAAAGCTAGTGTGACTATGCACAGTACTCAAATGGAAGGTAGAATTGAAACTTGTTTTGGTAGAACCGTTAAACCCATGATTGTGATTGAATATTTGTTTGATCAATCGCATAGTTCCTAAAAGTCAGATGAACCAATTCTAAACTTGTTTGGAAGTGTGGCAAATCGGTTTCAAGGTTGTAAGTTTGAAAGAGAACTTACAAAGTAAGGATGTCGACATACTTTAAACACGTGCTATGATTGTTTATTTCTTTAATTGTTCAAAGTTATTCCTTAATAGCTAAGGGAAGAGAATTCCGGGATCGAAACATAAGTAAGTTAAGAATTTTTTAATTAAGGTTATTAATTTCATTTTGTAGGGAAATATAAGAATTAGTAATGTGCATTTACTAATTAGATTTTTCGAGAGATTTCGATCATTATTTTTGGACAGAGCATTTCCAAGAATTATGGAAACCGAATTTGTGCTTTAATGAATATCTTGAGAATATTTTCGGTTTCGAAAATTCCTTGATGTCCAAACTTCCTTGTCTATAAATACTTGAAGTTTGCCTTTCTAGAAAACTAATCCTTCGTAACAACATACTTCCTCTTTTGTTGTTGTTACTGGTGTAGCCGCCTATTCGGAGAGGAGAGTAACCTAATTAGGCGAAATCTCTTACGGCCGCTCAGTTTAAAGTCTTCTTTGGGATTGAGAAGCTCTAGCGTGTACCGTTGGTTGGAAACTAGATAATTGCAGTTTATCTTTTATTTTGATTGATTTGATTGACTAACGGTGGTTGAAATCTGATTGCACCTAGTTTGTTTATGCTTGAGAATCTTCTCTTCTGATATAAGATTCACTCAAACTAGTTCAGAGTTTTCGACAAGGATCTTTAGACTGTTGTTAGTTTTAAAGACGATCTTGTGATAATCCATTTGTTAACAGGCTCCGTTCTGTGCGTGATTGATCACAAGAGATTCAAGTGATTGTGTGCAGGTTTTATTGAAGACTTAAGAAGATTTGAAGACAAAGAAGATATTGGAGATCTGACTTGGGTTTATAATCTTTGGTGTGCACAATACTTGTTTCGGTAAAAGAGGATCCAATTAATAATCGGTTTATCCTTGTGGTAGATTGGATTGATTAATTGATTAGATCAGCATCAACACAATTCTTTGGATTAAGAGTGTCGTTGGCTTAATCTTAAACGATTACTTCGGTAATTGAACATAAGATAGATCTAAGGACCCGACGAAGGAGTTTATGTTAAGATAATCGGAAGAGCCTTTGTCCGGCTCATATCACTTGGTTGAATAGAGTTGATACCAAACAGATTTGTTGTTCCTTTACTATTTGGAATACGAACCAAAGGAAT
This sequence comes from Papaver somniferum, assembly GCF_003573695.1. Taxonomy (NCBI): domain Eukaryota; kingdom Viridiplantae; phylum Streptophyta; class Magnoliopsida; order Ranunculales; family Papaveraceae; genus Papaver; species Papaver somniferum. The sequence goes on along the minus strand of NC_039362.1, from coordinate 47,358,528 downwards.
TGTTCCAAGTACGTGACTTATTTATAAGTTGGAGGCATGGGAATATAGACAGAACTAGGTGAACTTGTAATACCCCGATATTCGGCGGTGGTTGGCCGAATGGAATACAAGTAATGATTTGTCCTTCCCTAACACCGAGGCCTGATGGGTTCACTTGACTGAGTTGTGGGAAAAAACTTCTCAGTTAAGCGTGCTCGGCCGGGAGTAGCCACAGGATGGGTGAGCTCTCGGGAAGCTGCTGCTGGATATCCGCAGTAGTGCCGTTAAAAAATCCCACACTGTTAGATAACCGCAGTGGGTAAGTGGGAAAAATAACGGTGTTAGTTGGGATACAACTAGGGGTTGTTCTCTTGTTCTCGGGTGGGGGAGTATGCTGGGCGATTATGCCAGATACTGCTCTCACAGGAAACAAGGAACGTCTACATTATACTGAGGCCTTTTCAGCACAATTGGCTCCAGAGTTGGCAGAAAACTCTGCAGTTAAACGTGCTCGGGCGGGAGCAATTATGTGATGGGTGACCATCCGGGAACTTGCTGTTGGATGACCGCATCGATGCCCGTTGAAAACCCCACACAGACGGATGACCGCAGTGGCTAAGTGGGGACAATATCGGTGGAGGGACAGGTCATTACAGAACTATAGGTTTAGTTGCTTGGTCTCAACTATACGAAGTTAGGTGTAATTTTGAGAGTATTCAATTCTGGACAAGGTCCCGGGATTTTTCTGCATTTGCGGTTTCCTTGTTAACAAAATCTTGCTGTGTCATTTATTTTATATTTCCGCATTATAATTGTTTTATTCTAATTAAAGTAAATTACACAAACGTTAATTCCTATTTACTTGATAAGTTAATCCTATTGTGTTTGGTTAAGTCCGAACCTTTTTATCAAGTAACATACTTCGTTGTTGTATTGTCTCGATCTCGTATCCATAAACGATCACATGAAGTGTAAACTGATTTGTTGTATTGTCTCTAATCAGTCCATAGACAATCACTTTCGTAGAAAGGACTTATAGGTAGGAAAAGTTTTAGCTTGAGGTATATTTGGGTACCCTCTCATTTTCAATCACTGTCACTGTTTCTGCATCAACAACTCCAGCTGCTGCTGCTGGTGTATATAAGAAGAAGTTATGCTTTCTATCATATTGTCACTACCATCTGCAAGGGTATGGGAGATGCGCATCCATCACAAATACCAGGTACTCTCTCTTACGCCACCAACTTTCTACTGCAACCACTCATATTGATGTTGCGCGCATATCTTCTACTATTATCGGCTTCTTTCAGATTGTTGCCCGTACCTCTTCTGCAACAACTGTGAAAATGCTCTCTACACCAACTACTTCTATAGCAAACATCTGAGAATGGTTTCTTTAGCCTTATGTGTGTGAGTGAGTGTATGTGCAATCTCAAGTCGCATCTTCAAGCCCCCTTGAGCTTGAGATAAGGTAATAACATGTAATGTAAGTGTGTGAGTGAATGTATGTGGTGTAGGTTGTGAGTGTGTCCAGCACGTGCGAGTGCAAGAGAGAATTGAGTCGAGAGAGAGCTATATAAACTCTTGTACTGCGTTTGTAACAATTATCTTTCTTAATATCCAATCGAATACAAATCGTTCAGCAATGTAGATTCTTTCTGAATCTAGTGTGATATCAGTCTTGAGAATTTCAATTCTCAGGGGTATTGATCCTTCTTCCGCTGTTTTAACCTTAATTTTCTTTAATCCATCTTCTTCTGCTGCAGTTCTTCAACAAATCTCTGGTGATAGAAGATTCATGGAGTTTGAATAATACAATTTCCAGCTGACATTATGCTATGACTACATAAATGAAATAAGTGGAAAGAGTGAATAACTAGCAGTCCGATTTGATAAGTAAAAGTATTTCAGATTCCAAGTGCTATGTTTTACCTACCCAAGGTCGTGAGCTTAGCCAAGTTACTTTCAGGTTAACCTTTGTGCTTCTTTTATACTTCTTTTTGCTGGCAATAGTACCTGATAACGTAACTTGTACAACGATTTCTTGTTGGTTCTCAAGCTTCGCACCAGATTGTTGTTATTACTTCACCTCTCCTTCCTTGCTGATTATGTGAGTGCTTTATGGACCTATTTTGGGTTCTCTGTTATATTGTGGAGATATGGACTTACTGTCTACAGTGTTTGAAGTACACATATGGTATACAATTTCTAGTGAGCAGCAATCTGGGTGGTACAATGTTATTATATGTGGCTGGTACAAGATTAATGTGATTGCAGGTATTATGACCTAAAGTGTTGAATCTGTGCTGCCTATTTCTAGTGTCTCTATTGCTACAAATTTCAGCTGCAATCAGCTTTGATATTGGTGTGTGTGTGAGATATTATATTTGTTTGTAAGATAGTGGTATTGGCGATCTATTTTGAGTGTGAATGAATTACAAGAAGATCTGATAGTGCCAAGTGTTTTAAGGAGATAGCTTAGTTATTGTATTTCTTATTATGATGCTTCTTCCAGATAGCTCAGTTTGATACTCCTCTTCTTACACATTATATATGGTTGAGTTTGTTGTTCAATGATGCTTTATTTCTTCCATCCAACTGCAATTTTATACTGTCATATTTAGTTTTTCGAAATCAGTTGGAGTCACTTCATTATGGTTCCAATGAAAAGCCTGAATACTTCTGTGAACGTTGGTGTTTAAGTATGTGTTGGAGGTTGTTGAGCTGAATTTGTATTGGAGTGTACATAATATGTTGGTTTTCTGCGTGGTGATACTATTAATCTACTCTCAACTGTCCCTATAGCCTACAATACTACATGATGATTACAACTGCTGCACAATGGTCTATTTTGTTGCTGCTTTACTTCCATATCTTATAGCATCACATGTTTCTCAGGCTACACCAACAATCTCACTACTACGGAAGCTTTTCCTATGATAGATGTGTTATTCTTGTTCTTATTATTGTTTTAACACTGTTAGAGCATAGCTCGGTTGAACCCACCAAGCGTTGGTATGTCAAGTTTGGTTGTCATATTTTAGTGAATCAAAACTCATGTTAAGAGTCGCTTGATTATGTACTAGATTCAACTTCATATAGGTTAGCTTGAAAGTATTAGGATATGAGACACTACAAGTATTGTGAAGTCTTGAAGATGTGAAGAAGCAAAGAGCTACAACGACAACAATCATCCTTTCACTTGAGGTTAGTGATATTTGACTTGAACTGTTTCATTCCCTAACGTATCTTTCAAGTCGTGCATATTGAAAACAAAACTGAGAAGCATATTTGAACTCTAGATAGACATAGTATTAAGGAATACAATACGAGGTTTATTGCTTAACCATTAAACTATGTAGGTAAGACATCACCATAATCATTTGAATGCTATTGTGATTATGTATGGGTATGAGCTGAGGATATCATCCTAAGGAATAATGTTCTACATGTGTTCTAAGGAAGTAAGTTCATAAACTTGTTTGTGAACCAAAAAGGAAATTCCCAGGTTTTATTGATTTTTTTATTCATTGCGTATCTTATGAACAACCAATATGTGTGGTTGATTATAACCGCTCACAACTTGTTTGGGTTCTTGGTAGAACTATTCATAAAGGCCTGACTTATATATTGGTGTTAGAGCATTGCTCGGTCGAACTCGAATGCGTTGCTATCTCAAGCATGTTTGTCAATCTTAGTGATCAAAACTATAAGATTTGATTTCTAGCCTACATAGCTAAAGGTCTCGGAATAGGATAGAAAGTGTAGTTGAGCTCAAGGCTCCATGACAATCATCATACAAGACGAATGACTACTCAAGGAACTGGTGTATATTCATCAACTAAAAGGTATGTGGAGACTTGAACTTATCTTTCACTCAAAAAGTCTATCTACTCTATCTCCTACTCTTGAGACGAAAGTCGTTTTGATATATAGACTTTCATTATACACATTTGCTATTTCGAGCCGAGTTTAACTCGCCTATCTATTTCTTGAAATATGTGTTGGTAAGCTTTCGCTTTAGAAAAATTCATCTTTACCTAGTGACGAAAGTCATGTTATGTTTCAATCACTATGGAAATTGCTCTGACGAAAAATGGTCTGTGAATAATGGCTATATAACGTCCTCTGAGAATGTTTCAATGATTGAAATGAAAGTTTAGATTACATAACCACTGGTAGGATATAAACATTGTTGTGGAAACACATATATGTATAAGTCCTTATTCCTTGAACCAAAGTTTGCGAACTTTGTTGATCAAGAGAAACGGAATGTGGCATGACCCAAGTACGCGAACTGGCGTAAGTTCTCGACCCGAGAATTTCTGTTGGAGCTTGTGAACTCCTTCCGTGAGATTAAGTCCGCGAACTTGAGTAGGTTATATCTAAAACTGGTTGTTTTTGAACTCATGTTTAAATAAACTAAGGAATGCTTTTGCAAATCGTGGCTATAAAGTTCATGAACCGATTCGAGTGAATCAAACCGTTTTTGCTTCGATTGTGTCTTGTGTAGTTACATAAGATTTCCTTGCAATTGAACAACTCTCTAACTAGTTCATTTGAGTCATTTGTAACTAGTTATGGTGAAGAAGAATATGGTGGATATGAAAGTGATCATATGGCTAACCATTTGGTTAACTATTGTTGAACCAACAAATTTTAATGCTTGGGAACGGTTCGTAAACCCAAAATTGGACATTTCATTTGTGTGTAACAAGCTAAGTTTTCGATATAACGGTTGAGAAATATTAGCTTGAATCTAATCAGGTTTTCATCTAACAGTGAATATTGAATGCTTTGTTACCAAGCTAACATTGATTGCAAACCCTGATTTGAAAACTATATAAGGATAACTCTAGAAACTGGGAAACCTAATCCCCACACCTTACCTGTGATACTAGTTGCATAACTAGAGTCGATTCTCCTTTAACCTTTGGTTTCTTCTTCTAAACCAGGTTAATGACTTAAAGACTTCATTGGGATTGTGAAGCCAGACCGATACTACTTTTCTTGTAGTTGTGTGATCTGATCTTGTTGTTTCTATCGTTACGAGTACGATTTTAATAATTGGCTCGAGATTTATATCTCTGATAGGCAAGATAGAAAAGTAATCACAAACACTTCGTCTCATCGTTTGTGATTCCAAAATATCTTTTTTCGCTGCGTCGATTAAGACTATTGTGAGGTGATTGATAATACTAGGCTGTTCTTCGGCAATATAAGCCCCGTTTATCAATTGGTTCAGGTTCACCTTGATTTATCAAAAGACGGAACAAAACTCGTAGGTATATTCGTGGGAGATGGATTTATCTATTACCGTAGACTTTTCTGTGTGATACAAATTTATTTATTAAAGTCTTCGACTTTGGGTCGTAGCAACTCTTAGTTATGGGTGAGATCAGCTAAGGGGATCAAGTACGTAGCATCCTGCTGGGATCAGAGGCGTAGGAGCATAATTGTACCTTGGATCAGTGTGATATTGACTGGGCTTCAACTACAGTCCAGACCGAAGTTAGTTTGGAGTAGGCTAGTGTCTGTAGCAGCTTAGTACAATGTGTGTTCAATCTGGACTAGGTCCTGGGGTTTTTCTGCATTTGCGGTTTTCTCGTTAACAAAATTCTGGTGTCTGTGTTATTTCTTTTCCGCATTATATTTTGTTGTATAATTGAAATATCACAAGTTGTCCGTTGTTCAATCAATTAGAATATCCGACCTTTTGGTTGTTGATTTAAATTGATTGACACTTGGATATTGGTCTTTGGTACCATCCAAGTTATCTCTATAGTATTTGATAAAGACTCGCAGATTTCTATTTGCTCGAGTATATATCAAATCTAGAGATTGAGATATAAACTCTTTGATATACTTTTATCTAGATTGAGTCTCACTGTCTAGTTGATTCTCTAGAAAGTATATTGGAGTTTGTCCATACAGATTTCTAATCGAATTGTTGGGTGTGGTTGTTGTACCCCCGCTTTTTCAATTGGTATCAGAGCACGCAAACACGTTCAAGACCTTACAAGTCTGTATTTGTAGCGATCTGACTCTATGGACAATAGTGATATCTCAATAAATGCACCACCATATCCAGGGATTTCAGAATTCTCTTCCATGACTGATTTAATAAAATCTGTAGAAGAAATTCCATCTAAACCTCCACCAGGTTTAAAATTCCTTGAAGTGTTTTCAGTGCTTGAAAAGAAGCTTGAGAGCTTACCTCTTGATGTTAAGTTATACCTCCAGAAAGAACAAGAATCTCTTGACAGGCTAAATCAAGTTATGATGAATAATATTCACATTGAGGTTGATATTGATTTACTAATCAGTGAGAGCAATGCTCCTCCTCTGTGTAATCCAATTAGTTGTGAAAAACTAAACGAATTACAAGAGGAGTTTAAATCTCAGTCATCTGAGTGTATCACCTCAAAGCATGAATTGATTCGTTGCTCAATTCCTGATACTTTCTATCAAGATAGTAGTATTGTCTTCTTTTATGAAGAATCTACGACGTCTCTTTTTATCAAAAGAGTTTCCCTTCGCAGTACTAAAAACTATATGCATAAACTGTTTTTTATAAGTTGGAAAACAAGAAATCAGAAACACAAATCTTTTTGGGTTTTCTTGAAGTTCTTTGATAGACTTATAAAAACAGTTCCTTGGGTGTTTCTCAACACTACAAGATTTAAGAGTTGTTGGAAAGAAACTCTTTCTTGGTGCCATGGTGAGCAAGACATTGTTCACCTCAACACAACTTGTTTGTGTTGAAAGTGCATCCTCACCAAGAAATGCCCTGCTATGTATACGGTGAGGGAAGCACAACAACTGGGACGCACATATTATATTCGGTAAGGCTGTAGAATTCAATTGGACTTTTCTAAAAAGGTATGTCTACAAACTCGAGCAAGTTTTATGTTTTATTACTTGTTTGAGTACTTATAATGATCCGTGTACCTTGATTATCGTTCATTTCTACTTGATCTGTGTTTAAGGTTCTTAAATGTTTAGGTTTGAAAACATTTGTTCGGGATGTTTGGAATTCATGGTACACATACCAAGTATGCATAACATCATTTAAAACCAAAATACAGGGGTTTAAGTTCGCAAACCCCGTCTGCATACTGCTCCGGGGTACGAAAATTCGTTTGCAAACCCGTATGCATACTTGACGTTGATATTCGGTAAACTTGTTTTGGCCGTAACTTCTTCGTCCGAACTCGGATTGACCTCATCCTTTTGCACTCTCTTACTCTTTGAATTATCTTCAAAATGGAGATGAGAAACCTTGAATTTGGATGAGTTAAGATTGGTATTTGTCCTGACTCTTGTTTTTGAGTATCTTGCTCTGTTTCGTTGCACTTGTTCCACTTCTCTTGAACTTGGGCACTTGGATTATTGGAGTACTACTATTCTAAGCTAATTTATAGCTTTTAAAAGAATGTTGTTGGTGAATCACAAAGAAGGATGTTCAAGAATGGAAAGTAGTACGCAGTGCTATGGAATTCTTGTATGTTCACAATCATCCTGTGTGAACTATGGTGTATGGTCGTTATTGACTTTGTATGTTCTTCTTTGTTAAGAAATTTTTTTTATATGCCTTTGGTAGCTATTCTTGGCATAAATCCGGGCGAAAAAGATTGATTCTACCCTCTAAGGACAAATCATCTTGTATGTGCATTACGAGTTTGTCTTGATGCCTAGGAAACTTCTTATGAGAATTTATTATTATTTTTGTTTAGAAGAATAACTAGAGTTTGGAATAGCCATTATTGTGATTTCACATAGCTATGTCCAACGTTTTCATCTTCATGTTTTTAGATTTATTGGTTCAAATTCTAAATCCGCTTGGAAGATGATTTTTGCGGTATTAATCTTTATGGTTTTATATATTGCAATTGTTTATGGGATTTGTGTGTTTACGTCCGTGAACTTTACTATCCCATATTTTGTCAAAAGTAAAGTCTTTCGTATGTCGATATTCGTATGTTGATAAAAGAATGAATAGACTTTTGACAAATACAAAAGTTAAGCCTATATTGTCAATTATTGATGGAAGATAGGTTAAAATCTTTTTACAAGGATTATGTCTATTGTATGTCATTGTGCAAATGGTGATGGAAAATAGAATGAATCCTTGTGTATTCCGCAGTAATTGATCTTCCCTGATCCATGTTTTATGTATTACTGTGAGGCTCCGTAAAGTGTCTTATGTTGAGCATTAAACAACCAAGTTGATTATTTTTTGATTAGCTATGTTGTTGTTCCGTGAGGTACTTTATGTCGAGCATTTTCAACTAAATTAATCATCTTGTTTGGTCATTTAGTTGTTGCTCAGTAAGTTTTCTTATGTCGAGCATGACCAATTAAATTGATTACTTTTGTGATTAGTTTGGTTGTGTATTTTGATTATATTAATTATGGGTTCTCTTGTGATTAATCTAATTGTATACTTTTGAGTCTCCATAAGTTCACTTATATTTGAGCATTTTCGATTAAATTAATCATGGGTTCTCTTGTGGTTAATTTAATTGAGTATTTTGGATTCAAATTCATACTTGTATGTGATTTGTTGTGTCCAAAGAAATCCTTCTTTTCTTTCGAAATTAAGGTTGCTCTTGTTGTTCTTTCGGGAATGAAATTTAATGGGGGAGAGTTCATTTTGAACTTGCGCTTAATTGCCAAATCTTTGTGGGGAGCGCGGCTGTGGAATATTATAGGGGTTATCTTGTATCTTTATAAACTCCTTGATGAATGCATTTAGCTTCGGCTTTATGATTGCATCTAAACAAGATGATATATTTTTACTTTCTTTTGGTCAAGAAATGTCTCTTTCGGAAATTTCATTAGGATCCCGTTCTTGTACCTTTGCCAATTTTATTGACAAAAAGGGGGATAATTAATATGTAGTTCACACTACAAATACATATGGTTTTTCGAATCATTATGTAAGGGGGAGTGGTTTCCATGTGAGATGGAGTATTGACTAAGGGGGAGTGATACATATCACCATAGTATTGTTGTTAAAGTTGTGATACATTTGAACTTTGACGATGTGTAATGATACTATGACACTGTATAACAATGATTGAGAACTATTGTTTTATTCTTGTTATAGCTACGGATTTTCAACAATGATGATGCTAAACTTACAACCTTTGGGATCATTGGAGTACTTGGAAGTGACGAAGATTACGAGTAATGTTGAAGATTAGGCATGTGGAATAGGAGCTACAAAAGTTAATTTATTTATTTTTTGTATTCCATATGTATTAAATGTTTTGCCACTAAAATTGACAAAGAGGGAGATTGTTAGAGCATTGCTCGGTCGAACTCGCATGCGTTCCTACCTCAAGCATGTTTGTCAATGTTAGTGATCAAAACTATAAGTCTTGATTTCTAGCCTACATGGCTAAAGGTCTCGGATTAGGATATAAAGTGTAGTTGAGCTCAAGACTCCATGGAAATCATCATACAAGACGAAGGACTACTCAAGGAACTGGTGGATCTTCATAGACTAAAAGGAATGTGGAGACTTGAACTTATCTGCCACTCAAAATTTTATCTACTCTATCTCCTACTCTTGAGACAAAAGTCGTTTTGATATATAGACTTTCATTATACACATTTGCTATTTCAAGCCGAGTTTAACTCGCCTATCTATTCTCGAAATATGTGTTGGTAAGCTTTCGCTTTAACAAAATTCATCTTTACCTAGTGACGGAAGTCATGTTATGTTTTAATCACTATGGAAATTGCTCTGACGAAAAATGGTCTATGAATAACGGCTATATAACATCCTCTGAGAATGTTTCAATGATTGAAATGAGAGTTTAGATTACATAACCAATGGTAGGATATAAGCATTGTTGTGGAAACACATATATGTATAAGTCCTTATTCCTTGAACCAAAGTTTACGAACTTTGTTGATCAAGAGAAACGGAATGTGGCATGAGTCAAGTATGCGAACTCAGTCCGTGAACTGGCGTAAGTTCTCGACCCGAGAATTTCTGATGGAGCTTGTGAACTCTTTCCGTGAGCTTAAGTCCGCGAACTTGAGTAGGTTATATTTAAAACCGGTTTTTTTTAACTCATGTTTATATAAACTAAGGAATGCTTTTGCAAACCGTGGTTATAAAGTTCATGTACTGATTCGAGTGAATCAAACCGTTTTTGCTTCGATTGTGTCTTGTGTAGTTACATAAGATCTCGGAGTTTTTCTGCATTTGCGGCTTCCTCTTTAACAAAATTCTGGTGTCTGTGTTTTTTCTTTTCCGCATTATATTTTGTTATATAATTGAAATATCACAGGTTCTGCGTTGTTCAATCAATTAGAATATCCGACCTTTTGGTTGTTGATTTAAATTGATTGACACTTGGATATTGGTCTTTGGTACCATCCAAGTTATCTCTCTAGTATTTGATAAAGACTCGCTGATTTCTATTTGCTCAAGTATATACCAAATCGAGAGATTGAGATATAAACTCTTTGATATACTTTTTATCTAGATTGAGTCTGACTGTCTAGTTGATTCTCTAGAAAGTATATTGGAGATTTTCCGTACAGATTCCTAATCGAATTGTTGGGTGTGGTTGTCGTACCCCCGCTTTTTCAATTGGTATGACTTTTATTAGTGAAACCGATCTGAAGTAATCACCTGATATGGTATGATCGGGTTGGTGATTTTATGTCTGACCAAATATGGGAAAGGGGAACTGATCCTAGTAAGAGGTGCAGTACATCACAAAGGGGAACCCATCCTTGTATGGGGTGCAGCAAGGTTTATAGCAGAAAGGGGAACCGATCCTATGGGCATGTGCAACACATATAAGTTATATACCATATCTATGTGGGTAACCGATCCTAGTACCTAGTCAACCGAATTTTGGAAAAATAGTGTGAATATCTTGAGAATATTTTCGGTTTTGGAAATTCCTTGGTGTCCAAACTTCCATGTATATAAATACTTGAAGTTTGCCTTTCTAGCAAACTAATCTTTCGTAACAACAGACTTCCTCTTTTGTTGTTGTTACTGGTGTATCCGCCTATTCGGAAAGGAGAGTAACCTAATTAGGCGAAATCTCTTACGGCCGCTCAGTTTAAAGTCTTCTTTGGGATTGAGAAGCTCTAGCGTGTACCGTTGGTGGGAAACTAGATAATTACGGTTTATCTTTTGTTTTCGATTGATCTGATTGACTAATGGTGGTTTAAATCTGATTGCACCTAGTTTGTTTATGCTTGAGAATCTTCTCTTCTGATATAAGATTCACTCAAACTAGTTCAGATTTTCGACAGGGATCTTTATATTGTTGTTAGTTCTAAAGACGATCTTGTGATAATCCTTTTGTTAACAGACTCCGTTCTGTGCGTGATTGATCACAAGAGATTCAAGTGATTGTGTGCAGGTTTTTATTGAAGATTTAAGATGATTTGAAGACAAATAAAATATTGGAGATATGACTTGGGTTTACAATCTTTGGTGTGCACAATACTTGTTTCGGTAAAAGAGGATCCAATTAATAATCGGTTTATCCTTGTGGTAGATTGGATTGATTAATTGAGTAGATCGGCATCAACATAATTCTTTGGATTAAGAGTGTTGTTGGCTTAATCTTAAACGATTACTTCAGTAATTGAACATAAGATAGATCTAAGGACCCGACGAAGGAGTTTATGTTAAGATAAACGGAAGAGCCTTTGTCCGACTCATATCACTTGGTTGAAGAGACTTGATACCAAACATATTTGTTGTTCCTTTACTGTTTGAAATACGAAGCAAAGGAATTGTTCCAAGTACGTGACTTATTTATAAGTTGGAGGCGTGGGAATACAGACGGAACTAGGTGAACTATAGGTTTAGTTGCTTGGTCTCAACTATACGAAGTTAGGTGTAATTTTGTGTACGGCTTAATCCTGAGAGTATTCAATTCTGGACAAGGTCCCTGGGTTTTTCTGCATTTGCGATTTCCTCGTTAACAAAATCTTGATGTGTCATTTACTTTATATTTCCGCATTATAATTGTTTTATTATAATTAAAGTAAATTACACAAACGTTGATTCATATTTACTTGATAAGTTAATCCTATTGTGTTTGGTTAAGTCTGAACCTTTTTTATCAAGTAACATACTTCGTTGTTGTATTGTCTCGATCTCGTATCCATAGACGATCACACGAAGTGTAAACCGATTTGTTGGGTACCCTTTTTATCGGAGAAATGACTTATAGGTAGGAAAAGTTTTAGCTTGAGGTATATTTGGGTACCCTCGCCTTTTCAATCACTGTCACTATTCTGCATCAACAACTCCAGTTGTTGTTGCTAGTGTATATAAGAAGAAGTTATGCTTTCTATCATATTGTCACTACCATCTGCAAGGGTTTGGAAGATGCGCATCCAACACAACTACCAGGTACTCTCTCTTACGCTGCCAACTTTCTACTGCAACCATTCCTATTGATGTTGCGTGCATATCTTCTACTATTATCGGCTTCATTCAGATTGTTGCCTGTACCACTTTTGCAACAGCTCTGAAGATGCTCTCCACACCAACTACTTTTGTACCAAACATCTGAGAATGGTTTGTTTAGCCTTATGTGTGTGAGTGAGTGTATGTGCAAGCTCAAGTCGCATCTTCAACCCCCCTTGAGCTTGAGGGAGGGTAATAACATGTAATGTAAGTGTGTGAGTGAATGTATGTGGTGTAGGTTGTGAGTGTATGCAACACGTGCGAGTGAAATATAGAATTGAGTCGAGAGAGAGTTATATAAACTCTTGTCCTGGGTTTGTAACAATTATCTTTCTTAATATTCAATCGAATACAAATCGTTCAGCAATGTAGATTCTTTCTGAATCTAGTATTATCTACTATTCTGGTGTTGATGATGGTGGAAGAAGGTGGTCTACAGTGGACGGTAACCATTGAATGGGATTATAATTATTCCCCTAATACAAAAGCTTCAATGGAGGAGTATTTTTCACTGATTGAGTTAGTTGACCGGATCAACAAAATGAGAGATTTGAATTTTGATAATTCCTATATTTCAGGCGAGAAATCTGTTCGGGTTAGGGCCTGAGTTGGTGGACCAATCCAATCAAGCATAATTAGAGGATTTATTGATCCAAATATACTCCTTCTATTACTAATCAGAATAGTAGGCTGGTGTTTATGGGTGAAAACTATTTCTGTCGGTTTTGGTAATTTGGGGTGTGTGGATGAGAAATGAATCTAAACCCTAAACAAATGCACTGCACGGGAGTGCTTGTGATTCGAGAAATCAATCTGTACAATTCTGTCCTAAACCAAGAAATAATCGTTCCAGACTTGCTTCGGTCACAAAATGAAGGAGATGGGGTTGATCTTAGGGAGGGAAGCGAAGAAGGTGTTGAGATTGTGAAGGTGTTGGATGTTTATGACTTGTATCAGAAAGATGAACTGGCTTGCAGGATGAAAGCTATCAGTTCTGGTGTTTGGATACAGTTGTATCAACACTTGGTTTCTGTTGTCTTGTCTTGGAAATAGGGATGAGAACCTATTTATACAAGTCATTGAGCCTTACTCACGTCTCTCGTAGGAAGTGGAGAAAGTGAAGCGATGGAGTAGTGGAGTTGCGTGTGTTAGTGTCACACGATCAGTCTTGCCCACTTCTCCCATCATCCTTATCCGTCCATTACTTCCTGACACGTTCTTGTGATGGCGTGTTGTGCGTTGCACGCTGTAAACCGCCAGACCAATACCCCAGTAATTATCCCCCAATTTGTGACATGATTGATGTCTCGATTGTGTGGATCGTGGGACCCACAGGAAGTAGCATGTAATGCTAGGTTAAATAACTAAGTTATTTGGGAATTTGATACTTGTAAAATATCACGTGAATTATATGCATGTAATGCATCAAATATATTCAGCATGTATGAAGCATCGTTGTTGAACGTCTTAAAATAGCATCATGTCCAACCTACTTCATGTGATGGTTTGGAGGCTGCGCAAGCAAGTCCTCTCTTGGCCGAACACATGGTGTGGTAGAGTGGCGGATGGTAACCACCATGACACCTCATTGACCAGTTAACTCCTGACCAGGGTTGTATAGTCAAGCAGGTGAAGTTGAACGGACAAGATGATCTTTGAGACACTCATCTGCCACCGTTAGTGGAATTAGGGTTTATGAAGAGGTGTGCAAGCATCACTCTTCAGCTTGGTCGAAACCAAGCTTGGGACACGTTTTTGACAAGGACGATCGTACATGCGTGTAGACGGCATGACGGTGTAGGCGCCCATACCTCATTGTCTCGTGAAAGTGTGATCTAGGCCACTCAATTTTTCCGGAGAAGTGGAGTGGTCGAGATCAATTTGCGACAGAAATCCGGTGACGCAAAGGTCGCCGCGTCATGCCAACTTTGGGCGCGTGTTTCGAAGCGACCAAGCCTGGTCGGTCTTGGCCGATTAGTCTGGTGTGCAGTCGACGGGATGAAGTATACATCTGTATTTCATTGTCCAATAGAAACGTGATCTAAGCCACTCAATTTGTCCGGCAAAGTTGAGTGGTTGAGATTAGTTTGCAATTGGGAGGTGTGACCATGCCTAGTTTGGGCGTGTGAATCGACGCAACCAGGCATGATATGCCTTGGCCATCTGCTGTGGAGATAGATGGGCCCACGGTGATCATGTTGATGCGCACCGGACCTTCCTAGTCTATTCCTGGACCCTTCGTTCGTGCAGGAGAAAATGGACGCTCGTGATGTTCAAACCCTAATTAGGGTTTCACCGGCCGTGCGTCATGCCTTGTTTGGGCGCACGAACTGGAACGACCAACTATAGTTGGTCCTGACCGATCGATCATGTATGTAGGCGGGCCCATGGTGATTGTATTTACATGCTCTGGGCCCTTGTAATCTACATCTACACCGTCCATCTATGCCTGCGAAGATGGATGGTTGAAACTGATTTGCGACACATGTAATGTGTCGCAGACCCTAAATTAGGCTTTCACGTCCGCACTGCTTTGGCTGGACGATTTGGCAAGCCATGCTCCCTTTTGGGGAGGCCGACCATGCGGGGACCGCATTGGGTCGGTGATGAACACTCCAATACCTGCCTGAGGGTTATGAATCCGATCTAAGCCATCTAATCATGCTGGTGAAGTTGGATGGTCGTGATCGTTTCTGAGACTGATACGTACAGTCCAGATGCTCGATCGGGCTAGTATAACACTCCGAGAGTTATAGCTTGTACGGGTACATGCCTCATTATTTAATGCTTGGAGATTTGTGTTGCTCTGCTGAGAGCGATCACTCAGTCGTCATGTCGCACCAATAATGAGAATGGAGTAGTACGGGAAATACAAGGCTTGTCATGCATTAATTGGTAATGCTATAAGTTTATAGTGAAGAAGTATTCTCCACTTTATCAGTGGCTTTATCCTTTGCAGGATGTTAGCGCATAGTTTTGGCTTTTATAATTTTAGCCTTAAATGAAAATCCACCATCAACATTAAGTCCCCTACCTAGCACATAATGGTTACACTATTGTGAGGTAGGTATGAGATGGTGACATACATATGTGAGAAAGACAGGATAAAGGAAGCTTACCCGGAAGAATTTTGACCGACCGCCAGTAATTGTTCATGTAAACACCGCCGTGAAAAATTGGAATCCTTTGGTGGGACCGGTTTCCTTCCTTGGGTGTTTGAATCAAAAGAAGAATCCAAAAAGAGGAATCCTTTTTCTATTGGGATTCTTCCAATTTTTGTCTATAAAAGGGCCGACCCCTTTTTTTTTTCTTTTTTCACGATTTTTTTTGTGTGGAGCTCTCGCTGTGACCTTCAGCCGCCGATCACGTCGCCGTTGCCGCCGGAGCTTGCCGTCGCCGCCGCCGTCTGTCCGTCCGCAGCAAGGTAAGCTTCCCGTTTTTCTTTTTTAAGGAAAAAACCCTAATTTCTTAGGAAAACCTTTTGCAAGATATATCATGATTAGTTCTTCCACCGAAATTGATAGCAAAAACTCCCAATATTTGCTAGGATTGCTTGGTCGTGAATCCATGAATACGTTGTTTTTGCTTCCTTTTCATCGTTGCATGAAAACCTAGCTTTTTAGGTTGTAGCTTGGAAATAAGTTTGGCTTGAATTTCGTAAACACGATTCCTATGAATATAAGAAAATCGTGCTATAATACGTGCACATGAATGCATCCCATTGTGTGTGTTTGATTGAACGCGGGTCCCACCACATATGCCTGACCGAAAGTCGACCTTATACCATCCTTGCTTCCTCGACCAACACCGGTTTTGTGATTCGAGTAATACCAGTCTTTTATGTTGTCATGGCTTAATGCCAGCCTCGTTTGAATCCAATACCAGCCTTGTGACTTGATGAATGTCGGTCTTGTAAATTGATCAATAACGGACTTGTGACTTGATGAATGCCGAACTTGTAAATTGATCAATACCGGACTTGTGACTTGAAGAATACCAGCCTCATTTGCTGACGTGGCCCGATACCTGACTTTGACGTTGACCAATACCGAACTGGCGTGACTAGTCTTGTCTTCACGTGAACCCATACCAGTCTCGCGACCTTGACTTGGCTACTATGACTTTATACCAGCCTGATTGCTTTCCATGCTTTGTGTGCTTTAACGTGAATGTGTGTCCTGTCATGTGTGACTACATATCCCATGCGTTTTGTATAGGTGTTGACCTCCACGTTTGCTTTTCGTAGGATGAACAAAAAGACTCCAGTTGAAATTCCTTCTGAAGATAACGATGTGCCAAGTCAGGGAGTGTTAACAGCTTCAAAGTTATGCCGAACATAGATGATGAGTTGTTCACTGTGCCTTTTCCGCACATTAGGAAACATCCTAGTCACAAGATAGTCCTGCTCTCTGGTTCAGAAAATATGGAAGCCGATCCATCCTCTTCTTCAGCACTTGTGATGAGGTTCTGTCTTCGAAGAAATGAATATCCGCCTTCACCTATTGACTTTAAGATTTGTCATACTCCACTGGGTTCTTACAAAGGATGGATGAGACGCATGCTGAATAATAAGAGTATTAAAGATAATTTGATCAAAGCGCAAATCCTCAATACAGTCATGGCATCTGCTACTCTTGGAGTTAAGAAATATGTTGCAGGCTTGATCACTTTCATTTCTAGGTGGCGCGCTTCTACTCATACATCCATATGTCGGTGGGGAGAGTTGACTATTACTTTAGAGAACGTAGCCGTGTTGATGAACTTGCCTATCGCCGGAATCTTCTTTTACAAGTTTTCTGATGCAGAACGTCGCAATTATGATGCTATACTTCGAAAGGCGGCAGAATTCGATGATCTGAATAAGGAGGAGAAGAAAGATTCGAGATGCTTTTACACTTGGTGGGTGTCGGAGTGGTCTCTTGCAGACCCGAAACTAGGTCAGGAGTTGGAAGACGAGCTGAGCATGATTGCATTCCTGTCTTTGTGGCTATCCAGAGACATATTTGACGATGGTTCTGGAAAGAAGACCATAAGAGGTGACCTTGTTAGGTTTGCCATAAGGCTGGCAAAAGGTGAGGTGCTTCCCCTAGGCGCCTTGTTCCTTGGATCACTGTATTCTCATCTAGACGCCTTAGCAAAAGACATGCATGTTTCCAACGGGTACAAGAAGGTAGAGTCGCATATCCACATCGCTTTTCTTCAGGCGTTTTTGTGGGAACATTTCAAAAGTTATGCTCTTGTTCCTGCAACTTCGCTCAGCAGTTTGTATGGTGGTTCGAGAATACTCCGTTGGCATAAGAGACGTCCCAAAACCGGTGTGAAGCTCGTGGATGTCTTCGACAATGTGTCCTCCGTAGATTTTCATCCATGGGGGCCGATCCATCCTTCTATTGTTCAACCAAAGACTTTTGCTACTGTTCTTGATGTCTTGTTGTGTACTGATGTTGAAACCGCAAGTCTTGGAGAACTCATTTACTTTCGAAGCTGCACTCCGGGGTATGTCCCGTCTTTATTTGACGAAGGATTTACTGTGACTCCGTACAATATTGACAGGGCTGCTCGACAAATGTGATTTGACCAGGGTGTTCCATTACTTCTTCCGTTGGAGGCTCCAAAAGAACTTTTCCCGAATATTCTTAATGTTGACGCCTTTTCATCAGTGCAGAGCCTTCCTTTCTTTCCTATCGGAAGAAATGCGACGGTAACCAGCAAGTATAAGGAGTTTTGGAACACAGTTGTTGGCTTTCAAAGAGTTTTCATAGGAGATTGTAACAAATTAACGCGGCGAACCATCTCCTGACACTTTGAAGGAGCATCCTCGGTTGAAACCACTCCCAGGTAAACGAACCAGAGCCGATGATTGCAGTCCCAAAGCAGGAGTGAGGTCTAAGAAGCAGGCATGTGGTTCGGTGATCCTCAATTCCTCCAATATGCAGGTATTTAAATTTCTTTCTATTTAATCCCTTAGTTTCGTTCTTCCTGAGAAACCTTCACTAAAGATAATCTTTTGTTGACGGTCAGGGAATCCCGAAAGAAAATGCTTTCGCAAGGCTGGCTCGTAGTCATAACGAGAGTTCTGGTGATGTTGATCTTCATGCTGAGAAGTCTGGCAATCCTCCCAAAGAAGGGTCTGGCGACACTGATCCTCTTCAGGATAAATATGGAGAAAACTCGACGGGACGGAGTGCCTCCCCAAGTGGTAACCTTAATGAGCTTGTAGACGAGGTCGTGATGGAAATCAGCACTCAGAGTGAAGTAGACATCCGGAAGAATGCGGGAGAAGAAACATCTGCTATCGTTACTGTCGAGGCGACTCCCCTTAAAGATCTTCTTGAGTCGGTCCCATTAATAAGGCATCCATGGTGACTTTTTCTGAAAGGCATCTTGCAGCTGACAAGGTTTCTGATGAAGCATTGGCAAGGCAACTTGTTGTTCCTGAGGCTATCTTCGATCCTCCCTTTGATGTCCCTCGTCCAGGTCATGTGTTGGTTGGGGGTTCAATGTGTCGGCTCAGTTCGAGGAGTTGTACACGGCGATATGGAAGAAGCACGACCACATTGCTACCACCACGAAGCTCAAAAGTCGTCTTGCATTAGTCAATCGCATCCAAGAAGCTTTATTCTCCATTCAAGGGATGAGCGTCACGACTGGTCACACCGTTTCTGAGGAGATGATCGAAGACTGGAAGTGCCATCGAGATGTGTTTGTCCAGTATGACTTTAACGCTCCTTGGTTCTTCAGAGGGTTTTCCGAAATCCAGGAGCTTCATAAATTGCAAGGTGAGGTTCCCTCCACAAAATGCGTTGCTCGCCAGGAAGAAGAGGTTGTCTAAGGAGTTGAAGCTGAAACAAGACGCGCTCCAGAAGATGAAAGCTGCTCTTGCTCAGAAGGATGAGTTGTTGTTGAAGGACTTTCCTTGAAGGATTTGTGTCGCCTACTTGTGTCCTTTATTTAGATGCTTTTTTGAGTGATTGTGAGGATTTCCTTTCACAATTTGTTTTCAGGTTTTGAACTAATAGGTGGTTGAATTGGTTTATTTTGAGATAGTTTTGTGAATGACTTTTCTGAAAGAGATTTATTCTAAATGGAATTTGCATCTCGGTTATGAATGATTGCACATGTCATATGAAATTTCAAATGTCGTGCGAAAATAAAAGTATGAAGGGAAACAAATATGGCGTTTGATCATTGAACCTCTTTCCCCACGTGTGAGATGCCAAGTCCCCAGTGAATTCTAAAACTATCTTTCTTGTAAAATTATTTAATAGAAATTACTTGATTTTGAAGCCTCAGTTGTATGAAACCGAAGAAGACTCTCCAAGGAAATCGTTCGCACTAACTTTCAGAGAAGGAAAACTATTCTTCTGAATTGAGCTTCTTCTGAACAATGCGCTTCAAAGCGTTGCATTCACTGGTAGGGTGGTGAAGGAACTGGTGGAAATGACAATACCTCGGATCCATTACTTCTTGATCAGTGGGTGGACTTTCCATACAGGAGGTAGCTCCACTTCTCCATTTTGTACCCACATCTCCAGCATCTCCAAGATCTTTTCCATTGGGAACGGGAAATGTAGATACCTTGAGTTTAGCTTTTCTTGCGTTAGTGGAAGTTGTGACGTCTCTATGTGGCTTTGGTGTAACATACGCTTCAGAGACGGAGTTGGAAGACTAGTGAGCGCCATCATATCCGCGGGTCGTTTGACTGGGTGACAGAAAGTGGAAGGTGTCTTAATATCACTGCTGAGTGAACGAATTGAACGCTCCCATTCTCCGTACTCACGTGTTTCTTGATTGATCTCTCCTTCCTCGAGCATTTCTTCACTTGGTTGAGAGGTCGATGTGGATTGGGCAGTCTTCTGAGCTTCGACAAGAGTCTTGAGATATAAATCTTCCAGCAGGGCTCCGTAATTTGTAGGCTCTTTTTCTTTATCCGGAAGACGCGGCATCCCGGACAAGTTTTTTCTTCTTTGGAGTTACCTCGAGTCTTTATCGCCGGATGGACCATGTTGTTCGTTTCTTCTGAGTCCCCTATGGCCACACGTTCTTTCTGCATCTCCATTGGTAAATGTATGACTTCTGGATAAGGATTCATCATTTCTTGCATTGTATGGGTAAACGCTCACCGATCCCTCTTGTAATTGCGCTGCTATATCATTCAAAAGGCGAAATGTCTCGATCTGCCTTCTAGCGATACCAGCTTGATTTGCCAAGACATCCTCCAGCATTCTAGCCACACTTCCCATGATATCTGAACCATCTGTGGTTTCCGGGCAAAGGTACATCGTGAGATGAAGACTGAAAACCGAAATTGAACAGGTTAATGATTGAATCATACCCAAGATCTATCCTACAAACGAGAAGATTGGAATGAATATTGAGAATTCAATTTTGCGACCGAGAGATCAATCTCCCACTGTGGTCGCCAATTGTTTATGGTTGAAAACTATTTCTGCCGGTTTTGGTATTTTGGGGTGTGTGGACGAGAAATGAATCTAAACCCTAAACAAATGCACTGCACGAGAGTGATTGTGATTCGAGAAATCAATTTGTACAATTCTGTCCTAAACCAAGAAATGGTCGTTCCAGACTTGCTTCGGTCACAAAGTGAAGGAGATGGGGTTGATCTTAGGGAGGGAAGCGAAGAAGGAGTTGAGATTGTGAAGGTGTTGGCTGTTTTTGACTTGTATCAGAAAGCTGAACTGGCTTGCAAGATGAAAGCTATCAGTTCTGGTGTTTGGATACGGTTGTATCAACACTTGGCTTCTGTTGTCTTGTCTTGGAAATAGGGAGGAAAACCTATTTATACAAGTCATTGAGCCTTACTCACGTCTCTCGTAGGAAGTGGAGAAAGTGAAGTGATGGAGTAGTGGAGTTGCGTGTGTTAGTGTCACACGATCAGTCTTGCCCACTTCTCCCATCATCCTTATACGTCCATTACTTCCTGAAAAGTTCTTGTGATGGCGTGTTGTGCGTTGCACGCTGTAAACCGCTAGACCAATACCCCAGTAAGTATCCCCCAGTTTGTGACATGATTGATGTCTCGATTGTGTGGATCGTGGGACCCACAGGAAGTAGCATGTAATGTTAGGTTAAATAACTAAGTTATTTGGGAATTTGATACTTGTAAAATATCACGTGAATTCTATTCATGTAATGCATCGAAGATATTCAGCATGTATGAAGCATCGTTGTTGAGCGTCTTAAAATAGCATCATGTCCAGCCTACTTCATGTGATGGTTTGGAGGCCGCGCAAGCAAGTCCTCTCTTGGACGACCACATGGTGTGGTAGAGTGGCGGATGGTAATCACCACGACACCTCATTGACCAGTTAACTCCTGACCAGGGTTGTATAACCAAGCAGGTGAAGTTGAGCGGACGAGATGATCTTTGAGACACTCATCTGCGACCGTTAGTGGAATTAGGTTTTATGAAGAGGTGCGCAAGTATCACTCTTCAGCTTGGTCGAAACCAATCTTGGGACACGTTTTTTGCAAGGCCGATCATACATGCGTGTAGACGGCATGACGGTGTAGGCTCCCGTACCTCATTGTCTCGTGAAAGTGTGATCTAGGCCACTAAATTTGTCCGGAGAAGTTGAGTGGTCAAGATCAATTTGCGACAGAAATCCGATGTCACAAAGGTCGCGCGTCATGCCAACTTTGGGCGCGCTTTTCGAGGCGACCAAGCCTGGTCGGTCTTGGACGATTAGTCTGGCGTGCAGATGACGGGGTGGAGTATACCCATGTATTTCATTGTCCCATAGAAACGTGATCTAAGCCACTCAATTTGTCCGGCAAAGTTGAGTGGTCGAGATTAGTTTGCAATTGGGAGGTGTGACCACGCCTAATTTGGGCGTGCGAATCGAGGCAACCATGCATGATATGCCTTGGCCGATTGGGTGTGGAGAAATATGGGCCCACGGTGATCATGTTGATGCGTACCGGACCTTCCTAGTCTATTCCTGGGCCCTTCGTTCGTGCAGGAGAAAATGGACGCTCGTGATGTTCAAACCCTAATTAGGGTTTCACCGGCCGTGCGTCATGCCTTGTTTGGGCGCACTAAATGGAACGACCAACTATAGTTGGTCCTGACCGATCGGTCATGTATGTAGGTGGGCCCATGGTGATTGTGTTGACATGCTCTGGGCCCTTTTAATCTGCATCTACACCGTCCATCTATGCCTGCGAAGATGGATGGTTGAGACTGATTTGCGACACATGTAATGTGTCGCAAACCCTAAATTAGGGTTTCACGTCCGCACTGCTTTGGATGGACGATTTGGCAAGCCATGCTCCCTTTTGGGGAGGCCGACCATGCGGGGACCGCATTGGGTCGGTGATGAACACTCCAATACCTGCCTGAGGGTTATGGATTCGATCTAATCCATCCAATCATGCTGGTGAAGTTGGATGGTCGTGATCGTTTCTGAGACTGATACGTACAGTCCAGATGCTCGATCGGGCTAGTATAACACTCCGAGAGTTATAGCATGCACGGGTATTTCGTACATGCCTCCTTATTTAATGCTTGGAGATTCGTGTTGCTCTGCTGAGAGCGATCACTCAGTCGTCATGACGCACCAATAATGAAAATGGAGTAGTACAGGAAATACAAGGCTGGTCATGCATTAATTGGTAATGCTATAAGTTTATAGTGAAGAAGTATTCTCCACTTTATCAGTGGATTTATCCTTTGCAAGATGTTAGCACATAGTTTTGGCTTTTACAATTTTAACCTTATATGAAAATCCACCATCAACAGCAGGACTCTGGCTTGATGAGTCAGATTGAAGCTAAGAGAGATTCTTCTGAAGGAATAACTGGAAAAGGAGAGGTAGTTCTCATTGTACCTTTGAGTGCTTCCTTCTCTTCTTCAAGAACTGATGGAAGACGAGAGGTTGTTTCCATCTATTCGAGGGAGAAGATTGTGGTGGTTAACGACATGCAGGCATGTGGTGGACGTGAAGGTATAGTCCCCGCTGATGCTGGCATTGCAATTTCTACGTCAGTTCATGCAATTTCTTTTGCTAGATTTGATGAGTATGTAGTTGGAGAATCTATCAATCTATTATAAAGGTTTTGCATGGTGGTAAGACTGGTGGGTACAACCATTTACATGACTTTGATGGAAGTGGAGTTGAAGTTCCCAGAAAGTCAGGTTTATCATTATTAGCACCAATTTTTGTTGATTCTCATGGAAAGGATCGATATCTTACATTTAACACTTCAGGAAGACAGGGAAGATACGTTAAAAGGTGATTTCAGAGCAGATAAACTTTAATCAATATTAACTAAGGAACATGAGCAGTGGAATTTTATAGGCGTATTGAAGGTAAAGTTTGTACCTCCCAAAGCTTTGTTTGTGGCTTGGGCAACACCAAAGCAGACAACTCGGCCGAGATGGTCGAGATCTAGCCGAAAGTTCTGTTTTCGGTACTGAAGTTAATGAAAATTTAGATTTCGCTGGGATGGAATTCGACCGAAATTTCAGAAATATCCGACAATCTCGATGTTTCAAACCTGAATTTGATTTACAGTAAGGTGTGCAAAGTTTAAGATGTTTCAAATCAACAATTCCATACAGGTTTTCCAACCCTGAAATTTCAAGTCGAACAACTTCTCCACGATCGATTATAATTACCCCACATGCCACAACCAAATCCATACAAATTAACCAAAGACATTCAAAATTGAGAAATCCAATTTCCCATACTTAAGAGTTAGGTTTAAGCCACAAATTACGAGAAAATTTTTGATGGGGCAACATTCGAAGGGGGCATGGGGACGAATCAGAAGTCGACACCTACCGTTTTTTATTTGGAAGGTTTCCAACCAAATTATGTTCTGATTTTATACTCCAATTTTTCCCTTCCTATAAATCTAGAAAATCCTATTAATTAACTGCCTATATTATTTCTCCTAAATTAACGTAACAGAAACCGGTAAAAGAAGGAAGAAAATCTTAACTTAACGTGAAAATCATAACCACGTACATTAGAGATCTCCCGCATAAGACTTTTTAGTAATCTCAAATCGATGAAATCATGTTTGTAATTATTCAGATAAGAAACATTTATTAGTTTGGTCTATCGTGACATTCTCCCTTAATACACAAAACATTTTGCGTTTTAGGTGTGCTTAGTGCGTGATGGATTTGGACGACTGCACCAGCAAGAACTTACCTATGGCACTTGAAGGAAGAACCGTATATATAAGTTAATGAGAAGATTTAATAAGATAAAAATGATCTTTTGATTTTTATTAAGGTACCTGTTATTATATGAAATCGTGTTTATAATTTTTTTCCTTTCACCATCAGTTTGTATTGGCGTTTAGGTGTCAAGGTTAGTTATTGTTTCTAGATTTAAGGGAAGGGAAAAATTGGAGTATAAAATAAGAACATAATTTGGTTGGAAATATTCCAAATAAAGAACGATAGGTGTCGACTTTTGATTCGTTCCCATGCCCCCTTCGGATTTTGTCCCATCAAGAATTTTCTCATAAATTACCTTTACAAAAATATATAAGCAACTCCAAATTACCTGTAGAAAAACGAAACTAGCTATAAATTTGGATTTATTCTATACACAAAATGAAAGAGCAAATCAATTAAACTGAACTGACTTTGACTTGTGATTTCACCATCAAAATATTGATTAATACTTATAATATTCTTTTTCTTCTTCGTTACGGTGTAGGAGAGAGTGAGACACGTAATGATTTATGTAATGGAAGAAAAGAAAATGAAGAAGAGATGAAGAATAAGAGAAAGAAGAGGAAAATGAAAAGAAGAAGATAGGGTTGGTTTTGACTTCCAAATCCTAACAGTAAGTGCATGGGTGGCTCCTTTAGAGCAACCACAGGACGACCAAAACCAAATATTTGGTTCAGAAATCAACCACAGTCGAACGGAGTAAAGATCAAAAACTAGACTAAAACCAAAAACCAAATCATATTTGGTCTTTAGTTTGGTTATAGTTGAGCGCAACTTCAAAGTACATCTTGTACCGGGCGGAAATTAAAATACATTTGAGCTGGGGCGCAACTTGAAATTAAGTTTGAATTGGGCGTAACTTGAAATTACGTTTGAATTATGGAGGGGCGCAACTTTAAATTACGTTTGAGTTGGGGCACAACTTTAAATTACGTTTGAATATGGGCGTAGGTTTAAGTTGCGTCCGAATTGGGGTTGGGGCGTAGATTTAAGTTACGTTTGAATTGGGCGTAACTTGAATTTACGTTTGACTAAATTTTACTCCATAACCGTAGCGTTCAACCTCGAGTATAACCAAATTTTTTTAGTTTTTAGTCTTTAGTTTAGTTATAGTATGGTCGCACCATTGCGGTTGCTCTTAAGCCATCAGTATAGAGACTTTTCAAAACTAATCACTCCATTCCTAAAAAAATAAAATACTCCCTCCGTTACTTTTTAATAGGCCAGTTTCTATAAATAAATATTTCAAAAAAATAGGCCAGTTTCCTAATTGGGAAAGTCAAATGTTACTTTAATTTTCTGGGACCACTTTTCTTTTAACTTCTTTTGATGACAAGTGTTATGTGGACCATTTCACTTATTTCTTTGGCTGACAAGTGTCATGGGGACCATTTCACTTCACTTCTTTTATTGACAAGTGTCTAGAGGACCACTTTCAATAATTACTTCTCTTAATTTCCTTAATTTTCTCAAGAAAAAGAAACTGGCATATTAAAAAGTAACGAAATGAGTAAAATAAGCATCACGAATATTTTGCCCGGTATATCGTTGGGATACCGCTATCTCAACATCCTGGTCCTGGTCGAGACATCTCGAGATACAAAATTAACTACACTGGGAAGCACTGCATAACTTACTTCCGACCAGAATGATGATGCATAGTAGGGGGTGAGCATTAATAGTAAGATATGTGTTCTGTGTAACACGAAAGATAAATTTTTGTTGCGCATTTATATTCGTTGCAGTTGGATTTGAACTACTTCTTTAATTCTATCGAAGCCGCACGGGTAATGCCTTATAATGTTTGCAGGTATGATTCAAGCGTGGAGGACATTTAGACTCAACAAAAAACATAAAAAAGAAGATGTTTGGCCTTTATTGAATTCACCGCCATTAGGGAAGTTTGGAAAGAAAAAAATGGGAGAGTGCATGGTAGAAGAGGTAGGTCGGAAGATGAATTGATGTAACCATCAATCAGACCTTCTGCTTATGGTACTCAAATAAGGATACTTTTCGTTGTTATACAATGTTGCAAGTTTTATTTCAATAAGAGGATGTAATCTACTTGTAATTTTCTTTCCTTTTTTACCGATGGCTTTATTATTATGACCTGAACTCTGTACATCCTTCGCCTTTCTAATCCATGACTGTACGGGTCAAATACCCACCAACAAAAGGTCGAGTCGGGTTGGATCAGGTCATCGAATTATTGTGAGACAAACGAGGTTGTAGCAGTGTAGTTAATTTTGTGTCTCGAGATGTCTCGGTCAGGTCTGAGATGTCGAGATAGAGGTATCCCAACGAGATACCCAGCCAAATTTCCGAAAGTGCTTATTTTTTATTTTATTTTTTTTTGAAGAAGGTAGTACTTAGTTTTGAAAAATCTTTATACTGATGGCTTAAACAAGACACCTATGCACTTACGTGTTGGAACTTAGAAGTCAAAACCAGCCCCGTCTTCTTCTTTTCTTTTTCCTCTTCCTTCTCTTCTTCTTCATTTTCTTTTCTTCCATTACAGAAATCATTACATGTCTCCCTCTCTCCTATACCGTAACGAAGAAGAAGAATATTATAACTCTATAATCAGTATTTTGGTGGTGTAATCAAAAATCAAAGTCAGTTCAGTTTATTGATTTGCTTTTTCTTTTTGTGTTTGGAAGAAACCATAATTTATAGCTGGTTTCGTTTTTCTAAAGGTAGATGTTGAGATTATTAGTCTCACATTGTCTGGGTTATTTAAGATCATGCGGTTTATAACTCTGTGGGACACTCCACTCATTGCCAATTGGTTTTGAGTTGGATGTCCGTATTCTAACATGGTATCAAAGCAGGCTATTTTACGACGAGTCATTGACCGCGCCTTTACTCCGCGTCACCCGATTTATTGTCCACGTGTTAGACCCAACAAGGCTACACGTGAGGGGGCATGTTGAGATTATTAGTCCCACATTGTCTGGGTTGTCTAAGATCCTGCGGTTTATAACTCTATGGGACACTCCACTCATTTACAATTGGTTTTGAGTTGGATGCCCGTATTCTAACAGTAGAGGATCCCTATACGTGTTTATTCTCCTACTGTCTCACTTATTATGTGTTATTTTTGCTGATAAAAACTAAACAATACGAGATTTGAAACTAATATTTTGGGGTATATGTTTCTCTTATGAAGCTCTGTGTTTCTATCAAAAATGAGCGTATTCCGAAATACTAAACCTCACCATTTACCAATTTTGATTTCAATGGCCAAAACTTCATTAATTACCAATGGCTCATTTTAAAAGTAATGGTGATGTTTTTTACACCTCGGAATGCAATCATTTTTGGTAGATATGTAGAACCTTGCAAAAGGAACATATCCCCAAGATATTAGCTTTGTTAGAGCACACTGCTCGGTCGAACTCGCAAGCATTGCTATCTCAAACTTGTTTGTCAAGTTTAGTTGTCAAAACTATAAGTTTTGATTTCTAGTCTATTTATAGCTATTTCTTGGATTAGGATAGAATGTGTAGTTGAGCTTTATACTTCACGACGTTCATCGATTGAAGACGAAGAACTACTAAGGGGAGCTTGTGGAACTTCATCAACAAAAGTTATTTGGATACTTGAACTCATCTATCACTCATAAGTCTATTCAATTTTATCTCTTATTGAGACAAAAGTCGTATAGCTATATAGACTTTACATTATACACATTTGATATTTCGAGCTGAGTATAACTCGCTTATATCTTTCTCGAAATATGTATTGGAAAACTTTTTGCTTTAACCACGTTCATCATTATTCTTGACGAAAGTCAAAACATGATCATGTGAAAATCACCTGGTGACATCTTACATGATTTGTGTGAGACAGTCATTTGATGTAGGCTCGGAATATTTCGTATTGATCATTCGATCACTTGAAAATTGCTTATAAGCTAATAGTTTGTGCGAGACAGCTATTGTTGTCTTCTAAGAATGTTTTCAATGATTAAAATGGGAGTTAAGAGCTAAAACCCATGTTTAGATACATTATGGTTTGTATACTTTGTGTACGAACTGTTTTGACGGAATTCAGGACCGGAAGTTTGCATACTCGTTCGCAAACTTATTCAACTGCTTAAGTCAAGGTACTTAAGTTTGCATACCCGTTCGCAAACTGATTTAACTGTTTAAGTCTGGGAACCAAGTTTGCGTACCCGTTCGCAAACGATTTCAACTGAATTCGGTACAGAGCTAAAGTTTGCATACCCGTTTGCAAATTGTCGGCTTGTGACCAATGTCCGGAACTTAAGTTCGCATACCCGTTTGCAAACTTAAGTGGTTCAAGTTCTTAAATCGGTTAAGTATTGTTAGAGCATTGCTCGGTCGGACTCACATGCGTTACTATCTCAAGCATGTTAGTCAATGTTAGTGATCAAAACTATATGTCTTGATTTCTAGTTTACTTATGACTAAGTCTCGGTCTATGATAGTTAGGAATAGTTGAGCTCCAGACTCCATGGCGATTATCTTACGAAGACGAAGAACTACTCAAGGAACCAGTGGAACTTCATCCGACCAAAAGGTATGTGGAGACTTGAACTCATCTGTCACTCAAAAGTCTATCTACTCTATCTCCTACTCTTGAGACAAAAGTCGTATAAGTATGATAGTTTTCATACATAGACATTTGCTATTTCGAGCCGAGTTTACTCGCCTATCTTTTTCTCGAAATATATGTTGGTAAGATTTTGCTTTAACCATTTTGATCTTTAACCGTGACGAAAGTCATGATGACGTTTCAGTCTTGAAAATAGCTTTGATGACGATAGTCGATTCTTTATGTCTAACGACTATTATAACATTATAGAAGAATGTTTCAATGATTGAAATGTAAAGTTGAGATTACGTAACCAACTATGGATATAAGGATATATCGTGTGTCCGCACATTAGTGTATAAATCCATGTGCCGGAAACCAAGTGCGTGCATATGTGTGCATGCTGTATTGGTGAAGGAGACAAGGTGGGCACGCGTACCCGTACGCGTAATAGCGGAATTTTTCCTCCCGGGAAATTCTGCTGAGTTTGGAGTTTACGAACTCACCCGTACGCGGACTGGCGAAACTTTTTTACCCGAAAAGTTCGGCTGAGCTTGGAAACCAATAACCAACTCAAATCCAGTAGCGAAGGTACGCATACCCGTACGCGTACCCAACCTGGTTATATTTCTCAAATCGGTAGTTTCATGAACTTAAACAATAAATCAATAAGGAATGCAATCTTTGCAAACCTTGGATATATCGTTCATGAATTGATTCAATTGAATCAAACTGATTTTGATTCAATTATGTCTATGTATAAAGATCTAAGCAATTGAAAAACTCTTGAACTAGTTCTTATGAGTCATTTGAACTAGTTATGAGAAAGATGAATACGGTTAATATGAAAGTTATAGCTAACCATTGGTTAACTATTTGTGATCTAACTAAGTGTACACGTTTAGGTATGGTTACTCAAACCTAAATGAATATATTTCATTTGTGTGTAACAAGCTAAGTTTCGATCTAACGGTTGAAAGATATTAGCTTGGATAAATCGGGTTTTTCATTTAACGGTGAATATTGAATGCTTTGTTACCAAGGTAACTTGGATTGCAAACCCTGATTTGAAAACTATATAAGGGAGACGTCTATCAACTAGAAAAACTAATCCCCACACCTCCTGTGTGATACTAGTTGGTTTTTCTAGAGCCGATTCTCCTTTAACCGTAGGTTTCTTCTCGAGACCCTGTCGGTTAACGACTTAAAGACTTCATTGGGATTGTGAAGCCAGACAAAACTACTTCTCTTGTAGTTGAGCGATCTGATCTTGCTATTTTCTATCGTACAAGTTCAATTGTAAGATTGGCTTGAGATTATATCTCCGATAGGGCAAGATAAAAAGAAATCACAAACATCTTCGTCTCATCGTTTGTGATTCCGCAATATCTAGTTTCGCTACCATACGATTTAGATTATTGTGAGGTGATTGATAATTCTAGGTTGTTCTTCGGGAACATAAGTCCGGGTTATCGATTGGTTCCTGTTCACCTTGATTTTATCAAAAGACGGAACAAAACTTGTAGGTTTATCTGTGGGAGACAGATTTATCTATTATCGTAGACTTTTCTGTGTGATACAGATTTGTTAATTAAAGTCTTCGACTTTGGGTCGTAGCAACTCTTGGTTGTGGGTGAGATCAGCTAAGGGAATCAAGTGCGTAGTATCCTGCTGGGATCAGAGACGTAAGGAGCGCAATTATACCTTGAATCAGTGTGATATTGATTAGGGTTCAACTACAGTCCATACCGAAGTTAGTTTGTAGTAGGCTAGTGTATGTAGCGGCTTAATACAGTGTGGTGTTCAATCTGGACTAGGTCCCGGGATTTTTATGCATTTGCGGTTTCCTCGTTAACAAAATTTCTGGTGTATGTGTTATTTTTATTCTGCATTATATTTTGTTATATAATTGAAATAATACAGGTTTTGCATTGTATCGATCAATAGTGAAATCCAACATTTGGTTGTTGATTGGATATTGATTGATCCTTGGATATTGGTCTTTGGTACCATCCAAGTTTATTCCTTGTATTTGATAAAGACTCGCAGATTTCTATTTGCTTGAGTAAAGATCAAATCAAAAGAAGAGATATTAACTCCTCGATATACTTTTACCCAGATTGAGTCTGACTGTCTAGTTGATTCTCTAGAAAGTATATTAGAGTTAGTCCATACAGATTGCTAATCGAAATATTGGGTGTGGTTGTTAGACCCACGCTTTTTCAAGTATGATTTCATACTCATGAACAAATACATTTATAAATAAAGGAATGCAAACTTTGCAAACCGTGGCTAAAATATTCATGAACTGATTCTTTTGAATCAATCCGATTTTGCTTATGAGAATATAAACAACTGAACAACTCTATGAGTAACAAAATTAGATTCATTTTATTATGAATTGATCTAGAAGTGTTAAGATGAACAAAGTTAAAAGAAAATTGTTCATATGGCTACCTTCAGTTAACTGTTATTGAGCCAACTCAATATACACGTTTAGGTATGGTTACCCATATCTAAATGAAGGTATATTTCATTTGTGTGTAACAAGCTAAAGACAATCTAATGGTGGAAAGATATTAGATTGAATCTTGAATCAGGCTTCATCTAACGGTGAATATTGATTGCTTTGTTCCAAAGTTATCAAACCCTGATTTGAAGACTATATAAGGGAGAACTCCAGCAACCGGAAAACCTAATCCCCAAACCTCATATGTGATACTAGTTTTGACTACAGCCGATTCTCCTTTAATCTAGGTTTTTCCTAAAACCATTATAGGTTAACGACTTAAAGACTTCATTGGGATTCTGAAGCCAGACCCAACTATTTTCTCTGTAGCTGCGTGTTCTGATCTTACTTTGTTCTATATTATTGAGTACTATCTTCTTTAAGATTTGCTCGAGATTTATCTCCTATAGGTAAGATATAAAAAGTAATCACAAAGATCTTCGTCTCATTCTTTGTGATTCCACAATAACTTTTTCTACTAGCATATGGTTAAGTTATTGTGAGGTGATTGATATTTCTAGGTTGTTCTTCGGGAATATAAGACCGGACTATCAATTGGTTCCTATTCACCTTGATTTATCAAAAGATGGAACAAAAACTTCGTAGGTATTCCTATGGGAGACAGATTTATCAATTCAAATATACTTTTATGTGTGAGACAAATTTGATTATCAAGTGTTCGACTTTGGGTCATAGCAACTCTTAGTTGTGGGTGAGATTAGCTAAGGGAATCAAGTGCATAGAGTCCTGTTGGGATTCAGAGGCGTAAGAACGCGACTATACCTTAATCAGTGTGAGATGGTTACGACTCAACTACATTCCAGTCCGAAGTTAACTTGTAGTAAGCTAGAGTCTGTAGCGGCTAAATACAGTGTGGTGTCCAAATTTGGACTAGGTCCCAGGGTTTTTCTGCATTTGCGATTTCCTCGTTAACAAAACTTCTGGTGTCTGTGTTATTTCTTTTCTGCATTATATTTTCTATATAATTGCAATATCACAGGTTGTGCATAGTTCAATCAATTGGTAAATCCAACATTTGGTTGTTGATTGAAATTGATTGACACTTGGATATTGGTCTTTCGTACCATCCAAGTTTTTTCATATTGATCCGGCTCACAGATTTCTATCTGTTCGGTTGAAGATTGATTTGAGAAACTGAGATATAACTCTTGGATATATTTTCATTGATTGAGTCTGACCGTCTAGTTGATTCGCTTAGAATTATATTGGAGTTAGTCCATACAGATTGCTTGAACGAAATATTGGGTGTGGTTGTTAGACCCCCGCTTTTTCAATTGGTATCAGAGTAGGAAAGCACGTTTAAGACCTCGTAAGTATGTGTTTGTAGCAATCAGACTCTGTGGACAGAAACAATATCTCTATAAACGTACCACCAGTCTTCGATGACTCGAATTACTTATGATGGAAAATTGTGATGCGTGCCTTTCTCCAAACACGTGATTTTCAATCATGAGTTCGTGTAGTTAATGGCTATGATCCTCCGGTTGTTACAGAAGGCGATGTAACTGTTCCAAAGGATATTCGTGCATATGATCCTGCAGAGATTCTCGCTACAAAGCAAAATTCTGACGGATTAAATGCTATCGTTCATGCCATTACCCAAGATCTTCAGCACCATGTGACTATGTCACTAATTCTAAAGATGCTTGGGATATCTTAGAAACTGTATTCGAAGGAAATTCCTCTAAGAAAGAAGCTAGGCTTCAAAACCTAAATTCTGATTGGGAAAACCTTCATATGGATGATTAAGATTCGTTTGATGAGTTTAATCACAAAGTGTCTGAAATTGTTAATGCATCTTTTGCATTAGGTAAGACTATTCCTGAAAATAACATTGTGATGAAAATTCTAAAATTGTTGCCAGCTAGATATGATTCTGAGAAACATGTCATCGTTGAAGGAAATACCTTGACTCTTTTCATAAATACTCTTGTTGGGAAGTTAAAGAAAGATTAAAGGTGTTGGCAACTTTGTTGTTGATCCTATTGAGATTGATTCATCAGATGAAGATCTTGACAACTCAGTTTCACTGATCACAAGACAATTTAGAGATCTTCTTTTGAAGATAAGTCAACGGTTCATCAGAGATAAACCCAGGTCATCAGAGATAAACCCAGGTCATCAGTCAAACCTCATGATCGTGCCCCTCCGAAAAACAGGAACACTGTCAATACTGATGATGAGGATATGCCACAGTGCTTCAAGTGTAAAGGTTTTTGTCATTTTTCTAATGAGTGTCTAAATTGTAGAAAATACATTGGGAACAAAGGTCTTGCTGCAACTCTTGATGAAATGTTTGATCACTATGATTCAAACGATGATGAAAAGTCAAGTGTTGCACTCCTTGATGAAAATACTGATTTTGATATTTGTAGCAATATGTACATCAATCTTGATATTCTTCCTAGAGAAACTTCGTCAACCACTATGGAGGATAAAATTGATTTTTTCCTGTCTGAGAATTCTATTTCACATGTTTCAGGTACCTCAATTTGTTTAACAGCATGCTCAGCTGTGGTGTCTGAACCTTCGTCCACATTGACATGTTCTTATTGTACTTTTAAGGGTCATGAACTCTTTAAGTGTTACAAGTACAAGCATAAAATAAGATAAGTCAACAAACTTTAACGAGGAGCGAATCGACTACCAAACAAGCTCAAACTTGTTCAGAAGTCTAAAACGGAAGCGGGTAGAAACAAGGTTTAACTTTCCCCTTTCGAGTTTCATCATTTCTTGCGGTCCTCGTTCCAACCCGCCTCTTCTTTCCCAAAACCCTAGTTTTCAATTCCTTTTTCTTCATTTGATTCGGTTAGCAATATGGTTTCTTTCTCTTAGAATCATGTCATCGTTTCAAATTCCTTCTGGAGAATTGGTTACCAAAGATTTGCATTGAAAATGAGTTGCGATTTCGTCATCTATTAAACACCATTCCACTTATTTGTATGGTTAGAATCAGTTGCATATTCAGGGATTTGCTGCATCAATTTTCTATATGTAATTTCATCATCCGATGTGTAGTGCATGTATTTGTGCCAAATTTGGATGTAACCGATAAGTTTTACGCAGAGCCTATTCACAACTATTGAGTTGGTCGTAGGGTTTATCTTGATCATTTTCGCACTCGATTAAGTTGATTACATTCTTTCTATTTAATTATCGACATGAGCCCTTTTCAATCTACTGAATCATCGGATTGAAATTGCGAGGTCAACCTGTAGAATGCATCTGCTTCAGGGTATTTTTCTTAGTTATCTTATCTTGTTGATGGTCTAATTAATCAGACAACTTCAAAGTAACATTCCATCTTCAGTGATTCCTAGTTACTGCATGCACCTTGGTGTTGTTGCAATTGCATGACATGTTGTCTCCACTGTTACAGGATGAGCACAGAAAAGTTTACTGCTCCAGATGGTCAGTACATATGGAGCCTTGAAATGAGGTTCAAAATGAGATTCCAAGGGGAAGAGGGAAGGTATATTATCCTCCCTCCGTCCGACTATTAGATGACCTAGTTGAAGTTTGCACAATTCTTAAGGCAATGAATGGAATGAGTGTTTTAAGTATTTTTTATAACTATACCCTTATAGATAATAACTTGTAAACTTTAGAAATGATTTATCTCTCAAACCATACTATGGATTTTCGTAAACTTTGTATCGTTGAAAATAATTTTAAAACACCTACATAACGAATATAAACAAGAATATCAAATTATACATATTTCTTATGCTAACGATAATCAATCAAAAGAATAATTTTAGAAATATCCTATTGTTTAATAAGATATGTCAACTAATAGTGGGACAAAATTCTAAACCAAATAGGTCATCTAATAGTGGGACGGAGGGAGTCTTTTATAACTCTTTGAAATCTAGTCTGTATCTCAAGTCCCCATGCTTAGTATTTTCCTAAACATGACAGGTTTACAAGCACTGTAGTTGGAACTGGAGATGCTGATCCAAACATGTGAAATGGATCAAAATGGAGATTCTTCAAGGTAGTGTTATATATTATTTTGGCTCATGTTTTTTAATTGTATTATAACATGACTATGTTGCTGAGTGAACATGCTTGTTCTATTATGTTTATTTAGGTTTGCTGGGATGACACTTCTTTCATACCTTGTGTCGAGTGAGCCTAGGGATGCACATAACCGACTCGACCCGCCGACCCGACCCACACCCGTCGAAAAATACCCGTACCCGAACCGATCCACCTAGGTATGGGTCGACTATGGGTGAGGCACGTGAAAACCCACCGTATGTTGGGTCGGTTGCGGGTAGGAACTTCCTTCACCCGACCCGACCCACCAACCCGCCCAATATTCCCTAGCATGCTACCCCTTAGATTTTCTATCCTAGAATGAATCTCAGCCATTGGATTGAAAAAATAAAATACCTAACCCTAACTAAGCATCGCACTCGCATTTTTCATCAAAATTAGGACTAATTAAGACCTACCAACATCACCGTTTGTTCTTCAAACTCCATGAAAATTAGGGTTTGATCAATCCTTTTGTTTCACAAATATGAATTAAGCCCGTAATTAGTTGTGTATCTTGGATGCTTATAAGATCATTTTTTATTCTGGATAAAGAAATTTTGATGTTTTGTTCTGCTGTGATGAAGTTACAACTTCTATTGGGCTGAAAAGTGAAAATCAATGATATGATGATTGGACAGAGTCAATGAAATTTCCCGCAAGATATAAAATATGACGGGTAACCCACCACCCGACCCGATCCAACCCGCCTTATTGTGGGTCGGGTGAAAAGCGACCCATTGTTATGGTGGGTCGGTTGCGGGTGAAAAGTTCAATTACCCACCAGCAGTGGGTCGGGTGGTGGGTGAGGCCAAACCCGACCCAACCCGACCCATGTGCAGCCCTAAGTGAGCCTCTCCCGGGAGAGTAGAACCAGCCTTGTCCTTTCCTGCACTGAATCCCCTTCCAGTACCAAGGCCAGAGATGCCACATGCAAACATAGTTGTCATAAGGGAAGGTAATGATCCAACACTACATCTGAGGTCCTTGTTTTTAACTTTCTTTCTATATGACTCCAGGAGTAAAGATGATATAATTTGATCTTTATGCAGAGTGAATTCAAGCTATCTGTGACTTTTTGAGAATCTAGATTATGAATGAACTGTAGGTTAAGTCCGTGTTTTTTGAGTTATTTTAGGTAACTCAAAATATAGTCGGTTAAAGAAGTTTTAGGAAACCAAAACTTAGTCGGCCAAGGAGTTTTAGGATAACACTAATTGTTTACTTGATCCTAAATTCTAGGACCTTGATAGCTAAGTTAAGGAAACCCTATTCTTGTAGGATAAGTAATGTTACTCCTATAAAATGAGGCCTAGGGTATGACTTTTAGCTATGGAATCCTCAAGGTAATTCTCGTAGAGATGTGAGGGATTCGTCTCACCTTTTAGGGTGGATGTGGGAAACCATTGGTGGTGGAATTAGTACACATTATGGTGTTTATGGAGTACTTATCGATGTTGAGAGATATGTCGTTATGGAGTATTCATATGGATATGTTGGTAAGACATCGTGTTGAGGAGAAGATCATCTTGGTGGTGCTGGATTAGATTATTGGTGTTGATCTGAAGGCGTCCATGGTAATCTATGTCAGGGTGTGCAGAGAATATCGTCCCGTTGTGATTGATAATGTGGTAAACATTATCTCGTATGGGTGAAGACACTACTTTGGATTTATAGGGCGTTTGTGAGAGTTCTTGTGTTCGGTCACATTGTGGTGAGTCGATTAATTGATTATTCAATTCTTGTATAATTCTTAATTGGTGGTTCTAAAACAAAAGAAAGAGGTCGTAGCCGTTTGGTGGATGTAGACAATATATACACTTGTTGAATGATAGACGCATTTATGTGTCTAATTTGTCCCAATTGTATATATTGTTAGTGCTCGATTTTGTACTTATTTGGTTATTTTATGTCTTTGTAGGTGTTTTTGGAGAAATAAGCTTTTGCGGTGAAATTGGCTCAAAATGTGGCATTTGAACCTCCGTAGATAACGTACCAGAAATACCCCGGAGGAACCCCGAAAAAGTGTTGAAAACATCTCAGAAAAACTACTAAAGGCACCCAAGGGAAAGTGTTATTCGGACCCCAGCACCCTGGATAATGGGTAACCTAATTACTAGGGGGAGGTCACCTTCACCTTTTGAATTTTGAAATTGGCGGGAAGAGAGAAACATCTCTGGCAGATTTGTTGTGCGTGATTTGGAGGAGTTTGAGGTCAATGAAACCTCTAAATTTCATAGGATAGACTCCCTATGGGCTTAGGAATCTAATATGGGTGTTGGAAACAATTAACTTGGGCTCAATCG
The DNA here is from genome assembly GCF_003573695.1 of Papaver somniferum. Classification (NCBI taxonomy): domain Eukaryota; kingdom Viridiplantae; phylum Streptophyta; class Magnoliopsida; order Ranunculales; family Papaveraceae; genus Papaver; species Papaver somniferum. The sequence goes on along the minus strand of NC_039362.1, from coordinate 47,320,435 downwards.
ACGGGTTTTTACCTCAACAGCAAAATATGGAAAGTCATGTGTGTGACTTGTTTTAGGAAATTCTAGAGAGACTAAAGAGCTATAAACCTTCCCAAAGATTCATATATATCTAAGGAAGAGTTTAGAATCAAAAGGAAAGCTCAGAAACGCGTAGAAACTCTAAAACACGAAATTGCCGCAACTTTGCCGTGAAGAGAAAGGAAGAGATTTTGGAAGATTATGGAGAGATTTAATCGGTCTTTTTGATATAAATAGATTGGTTGGGTCATATAGAAGAGGTGTCTAAAGTTTGGGAACCTTAGGAGAGCCATAGAAGAAGAAATCAGAGTTTGATCAAAATATTTTTCTGTTGCTGCTGCTGCTGAAGAACACGAAGAACAGAGCCTCACTGACAGTCGTTCTTCAACAGTGACTACGACCAGCGGCTGACGGTCTTAAAACAACAGCGTAGCAGCACTTTTAATTTATCGTTCTTCTGTGACCCTTTCTGGCAGTCTTAAACTCACTGCTTTAGCACTATTTCATCTTTTAATCAACTTTTGGGCTATAAACATGTATTTTGATCCATTGATTAATATGAGGAGCTAAACCCAAACACAGGGATGACGGAGGAATCCCTATTTCACGCATGTGGTAATTCTAATAATTCTTTTATGACTATTTGCATTGATTTTTAATCGATTTATGTTTTTTATTGAATGGGTGTGATTTCGTTTGATGGTGTATGCTTGGTCTATGTATTTTTGATACATCATGCTTTTGATTTAAAATCATTGCTTTTCAAAAATCTACTTTTTGGTAAAGAAGAGTCCATATTTTTAATATTTGATCTATAATTGATTGGAATTATTATTTGAATCACATGAATGGAATTTGGTGGAATCCTGAGTCTCAGTCTCTTTCGACATTGTGACAAACCTTTTGTATATATATTTTCTATTTTTATTTGAAGTCTAGAACCCAATCTTATCAAGTCCGAGTTGAACGAACTTTACTACCACTTTCAAAACTACATCATTGAACCACATTAAATCTATGAGTACTTTACTTCTTGTTGATTTGTTTATGGCTTGCATATGTTTGGTTCTCTTTCTATTATTCTTATCCTAGATCAGAGTAAGGTTCATGGAGAAATCCGAGAGATCAAGTGTTATTTTTTAGTTAATATGTTTCCGCAAGATTAGCACGTAGATGGCTCTGAACCCCAACAATTGGTATCAGAGCTTTAGGTTAGATACCAATTGCCCCAACAATTGGTATCAGAGCTTTAGGCTGGATAGAAGGTTTGAAGAGAGAAGTTTTTTGGGTTTTCTGGATCAGCAGAAAATTTTGAAGACAAAGGATTTGGTTTCATTAAGTATGTGAGGATTTGATGTTATAGCTTCCTAAGATGCAGAGTTGATGTTATCAAGTATGTGTAGGATTTGATTTCATCAGTTTTGGGAACAAAGAAAAGTAAAGTGTACTTCTGAAGGAATGAGATTATATCAGGTGATTTGCATTCGATATGGTCAAGATGTATGGTCTTGATATTTGTGGTGCTCTAAATTGGAGACTTGGCATTGATTCTTATTAAAGCATAAACCATATGCATGGATTCAAGTAAGTTTATTTATTCTCAATACTTAGTACCATATTCTTGCGAACTGTTTGAAAGACCTTCGTAGATTGTTTTTCAATTAATCGGTGTTTGCTTGGCAAGACACAAGAAGGCAAGAATTTCGTAGTCGAGATACAAATTTTTTGTTTTGTATGTTTGTGGAAGTAAAGATGAAAATATTAGCATGTCAAAGTCTCATTATTGTTCCAAACCAAGGGAAACAATAGTTTGGTTATCAATCGTCATCAATTAGATCATGTTGCTGATTTTCTTTAACATTAAGTTGAAGAACGTGAAGATGGATTCATACTCGTTCTTCCTTAGTTGTTTGTTAAGATAAGGATTTGGAGAAATCTAATAATAGGTTTCGTTTTGGAAGTATTAACCATTGGCCAGGGTTTGATATGTTCCAGAAGTGAAGAGTTTGATTTTCAGTCTTAGTATTTGAAGCATGTGGATACAAATAAGTTGCAGGACATGGACCGTTGGATGCGATGTGATATTGGTTGTGGTGGACCTATGGTTTCTTATTATTATATAAGATTCAGTTTATCGACACATTTTGTAGGGTTTGTTTGTCTGTGTTGAGTATGACATTGTGCCGGGTAAAACAATGTTTTCTGGAGTTTCTCTCGTATTGTTTCCGATGTAGAAGCTAGATAGTTTGTGATCTTTTTGATTTTTGTTGATGACGTTCTGTCGAAGAGTTGTTTTGTTATACACCCTTTGAAGTCGATTGGGGCTAGTTGAAGTGCAAGACCGTTGTGAGAAACAGGTTGGTATATTTGTGTTGTGGATACGTTCCTACTTTGGTGAAGACCCGTTGTGAGGAATTAAAAAGGTATCGCTTGGACACTTCAAGATTTTAAATAATAAAGATACAATACTACAATGTGTATGGTGGTATGGATACGAGCTAGCGCATATTACTTAGGAGAAAACACGGTGCATGAATTTGACAGGGCTACAATTTCGGCGTGTTTTTACGTCAACCTTTATTATCCATTGGCTATTTGATTTCCTGATGATCGGTGTGAGACTTTCTGTTGGAGAGGGCTACATTATAGCAATGCTAATATTTGGGGGTTTGCTCGTCTGCTACAGTTATTGAAATTAATTTCAATAGTGACAGAGCCTGTAGAGATGAAGTTAAAGATTTCTTTTGAGAAATTTGGTTCAGCGACGATATAGTTTATGTCAAGTTATTTTCTCTACATAGCATGAGAAAATAAATACAACAGCGTCTTGAATTGCTTGAAGCTTGAATAAGTTACCAAAGGTTTCAGATTATGGCTGGGGTGTGATTGGGTCTTTATATGTGAATGACGGATTATCAGATTTCGAAACGTTGGTGTACGTTCGGAGCAAGATTAGTAAAGGGATATGCACAAGACAGAATGTGTGACTTTATGCATTGTTACGAGGGTAGCAGTGAATTCTTCGACGATGGTCACAGTTCTACCCGAGTCCGATTGTGTTGTGGTTTGACTGTCATGAAGTCGAAACTACATGATTGCTTAAGAAATTGGTAAAAGAATAGATTGACAATTATGTCAAAGCCCGTTGAGGTTGTTGAAGTGGTGTAGAAGATTGGTGTGTCAGTTGTTGAAGTTTCTGTGAAGCTGTACATGTTTGGTTGTCAAGTATGTATGTAGTGGTCGAAGATATGATTGTTATGTTGTCGATGTTTTAGGAAGATTCTAGAGTATTCTAGAATCGTATAGGTGTTTCCTTAATTTGGTATAGCTAGAGGTTTCCTAATTTAGTTAAACTCAAGGTTTCCTTTTGTAGCTATGTTTAGGTTTCTTAGTATAACTCATATACTTGGAAGACAAGTTTGTAACCTATATAAATAGGTGTACAAGTCTTAAGGGAAAATACACATCACAATTCAGAGAAGAGTTCTCATAACTAGAGAATTTTAGGGTTTAGAACGTTTGGTTCATAGAGAATTGTTTAGGGTTTGTGAACAGCATCCTGCTGGTCATAGTTGTGGTTTATTCTCTGTAATTCGTTCTATAATAAGAGTTGATCGTAGTCGTTTGTGGACGTAGGCATATTGCCGAACCACGTTAAATCTTGTGTCTTTCTTTGTTTCGTTTAGTGCATCTTATTTCTGTTTTCTTTAGTTCTACGTTGATCAAAAGAACTATTAGTATCTTGTGAGGTTAATCCTAAGGCATTAATCCTAACAAGTGGTGCGGTGAGCGTGGAGAGGATCATAGTTGGAAGTGAAGATGTCTAGTTTTACATCGAGTGGAAGTTTTTCGAAGGTGCATGGATTTGATATTATCAAATTCAACGGGAAGAATAATTTTACATCATGGCAAACTGATGTTAAAGATATTCTTGTTAGTATGAAACAAATCAAAGCGATCAAGGACAAACCAGCAGCGTTACCAAAGGAATGGAGCGATGAGAAGTGGGATGACCTTGTTTTGGAGGCGTGTTCAACTATTCGGTTATGTTTGTCAAGGGAGATAACTCATAATTTTTCGAGTGAAACCTATACAAAGGTGTTGTGATAAGTTAGAGAAGCTCTACTTGCAAAAGGATTTGACTTCGGAGCTTTACTTGAAGCGCATGATTCATGCCTTTCGGATGGTTTCACGTAAGCCTATGGTTGATCATATTAACGAGTTTAATAAGATCTGTTCTGATTTATCTAACATCATTATGATTATTTCTGATACGGACAAATCTATGATATTATTATGTTCTTTGCCTCCATCGTATGATGCTTATGTTGACTACTTGCTGAGTGTGAAAACCGAAGGAGACAATAAGTTGGTTTTCGATGATGTGGTCGCTTCTTTACAACCTAAAGCATTAAGGAAACAAGAGTTAAGCGATAAAGCACAAGCCGAGGGTTTGTTTGTTGATAGAGTAAAGAATAGTAATAAGAAGAAGAAGTCGAAGAATCGTTTCAAGAAGAACGATATTGAGTGTTATTATTGTCGTAAAACTGGTCATATTAGGGATGATTGTCTCAAGCTTAAGGCAAGAGATGAGAAACGTGAGAAATCAGATTCGAAGAATGTTTTTGCTTCGGTTGCAGAAGGAAGTGAAGTTTTAGAAGACCCAATGTGTGGTTTTGATGAGGAAGTGTTAGCCGTTACATCAAAGAGTTATCTCAATGATGGTTGGATGCTTGATTCCGGTGCTTCGTATCATATGTGTCCTTCAAAGGATTGTTTCACTACATATAGAGAGGTGAATGGTGGTACTGTTATGATGGGAAATTCTAATGCCTGCAAAATAGTTGGAGTTGGTACGGTACAGATTCGTTCGCATGGTGTTATCACAACACTTTCAGAGGTTAGACATGTTCCAGATTTGAGGAAGAGTTTGATTTCATTAGGAGTACTTGAATCACTTGGATACAAGTATGTTTCTGAATATGAATTCTTGAAGGTATACTACGACGGTAGTTTGAAAATGACCGGTGAAAGACATGGTAATTTATATTTCTTACAAGGAGATATAGTTTGTGGTGGAGCTATGGTTTCTCAATCAATTGATGAGAAACAGGTGGAGTCAACACGTTTATGGCATATGCGTCTTGGGCATATGAGTGAGAAAGGTATGTCCGTGTCGAGTAGTAAAGGCTTGCTTGGAGGTGAAAAGACTTGCAAGATTGATTTTTGTGAGCATTGTATCTTCGGGAAGCAATGTAGGAGCAGTTTGGTACCGATGTACATCAAACGCGGGGTATGTTAGATTACATCCATTCGGATGTTTGGGATCCGTCTCGTACAGTTTCTAAGGGAGGTGCTAGGTGGTTTGTGACCTTTATTGATGACTTTTCGAGGAGAGTTTGGATTTACACCATGAAGCATAAGAATGAAGTCACCGAGGTGTTTAAGAAGTGGAAGACCATGGTAGAGAAACAACTTGGTCGTGTGATTAAGAAGTTACGTTCCGATAATGGCGGTGAATACATCGAAGACCCATTGAAGGAGTTTTGTGAGGAACAAGGTATCATTTGGCACTTCACAGTCAAGGGTACACCATAGCAAAATGGAGTAGCAGAAAGAATGAATCGAACGTTACTTGAGAGAGCACGGTGCATGTTGTCAAACGCAAGTTTAGACAAGATTTGGTGGGCTGAAGCAGTTAATACGGCGTGCTATTTAGTGAATCGATCACCATCAACAGCTATTAAGTTTAAGTCACCTATGGAGGTATGGACCGATAATCCCGTCAATTATTCTAATTTGAAGGTGTTTGGTTGTCCAGCCTATTTTCATGTGAAAGAAGATAAGTTGGGTGTTAGGGCTAAGAAAGTAATTTTCTCAGGTTATTCATTAGGTGTTAAGGGGTATCGGCTATGGTGCCCAGAACTGAATAAGTTTATTATCAGTCGTGATGTGACCTTTAATGAGAAAGTGATGCTTTATTCAAAGAAGTTCACTGATTGGGACTCTCAAATTGAAAGTGAGAGTAGTAGCGGTGTTGAAGATGATTCGATGCAGGTGGAGAAAAGGGTTCCTAGTTCATCTACTATAGAAGAAGAAAAAGAAACTCTTGTAGAAGATGAAGTTGAGTTTGAGGTTCCTAGTGAGGAATCTACACAGCAACAAGTTGAGAATATTCCGTCCTTGACGTCTCAACGTGAGAGACGTGCACCAGTCCGTTATGATTTTGATGAGTTTGCATCTTATGCACTCTCTGTTTTTGAGGATGAGTCGTTTACCTTTGAGGAGGCAATGAGTAATATTCATGCCATTGAATGGAAAACAGCCATGGATGAAGAGATGAAGTCTCTTCACAAGAATCACACTTGGGAGCTTGTTAAGTTGCCTAAGGGTCGAAAGAAGATTGGGTGCAAGTGGGTCTATAGGGTAAAGGATGGAATTCCAGATTCCAAGGGTGTCGTTAGTGGTGTACGATATAAAGAAAGGTTAGTAGCTAAGGGATATGCACAAAGGGAATATGTGGATTATAATGAAGTTTTCTCTCCGGTTGTTAAACACACTTCTATCCGAGTCCTTTTAGCATTTGTGGCGCAGTTTGACTTAGAGCTCGAGCAATTAGATGTCAAAACAACATTCTTGCATGGAACTTTGGAGGAAGACATTTATATGTCACAGCCCATTGGTTATGAAGTTGTTGGTAATGAAGATTATGTGTGTCGACTTGAGAAATCATTGTATGGTTTGAAGCAATCGCCAAGACAATGGTACAAGAGGTTTGATACATTTATGTTGCAGCAAAAGTATACTCGTAGTAAATACGATCAGTGCGTGTACTTTAAGAAGTTTCCAAATGGAAGTTTTGTTTATTTTTTACTCTATGTGGATGACATGCTCATAGCTGCAAAGAGCAAGTCATAAATTGATGTTTTAAAGAAACAATTGAGTTTAGAGTTTGAGATGAAGGATTTGGGTCCAGCAAAGAAGATTTTGGGTATGGAGATTACTCGAGACAGATCTAAAGGAAAGTTATGTCTTACTCAGAAATCCTATCTTGAGAAGGTTCTTCGTCGCTTTGGAATGCATAACTCCAAAGCTATTAGTGTTCCAATTTCGCCTACAGTTAAGTTATCAAAACAGTTGTGTCCTACTACAACTGAGGAGAAAAAGTTTATGTCAAAGGTTCCCTATGCTAATGCGGTAGGTTCTTTGATGTATGTTATGGTTTGTACTCGTCCGGATATTTCACAGGCTGTTGGTTTAGTTAGTCGTTATATGGCTAATCCTGGAAGAGCACATTGGTATGCGGTGAAGGGAATTTTGAGATATCTTCAATGGACCTTGGATATTGGTTTAGTGTTTGAGAAGGAGCATAATTTGAAGGTCTGTGGATTTGTTGATTCTGATTATGCGGGTGATAGGGATAAGTGTCATTCTACTTCAGGGTATTGCTTTACATTGAGTGGAGGACTTATCAGTTGGAGGTCTATGTTACAACCAATCGTAGCTTTGTCTACTACGGAGGCAGAGTATATTGTTGTGACGGAAGTTGTTAAGGAAGCATTATGGCTTCGTGGTTTAGTTAAAGACTTGGGGATTATACAACGGAGTGTTGTTGTAAACTGTGATAGTCAGAGTGCTATTCATTTAGCTAAGAACCAAGTTTATCATGCACGCACCAAGCATATTGATGTTCGTTATCATAAGGTACGAGAAGTTGTTGATAACGGATTAGTACAACTATTGAGGGTTGATACTGAAGATAATCCAGCAGACATGTTGACGAAAGTTGTTCCGAAGGTCAAGTTTGAGAGGTGTCTCAGCTTGATCAATACAGCTCGTTGTTGAGGCCCTGGGGCATTTGAGGCTACGGTTAACTTGAGAAGATCAAGCTCAGTTTGATGGAAATATCGTAAAGGTGGAGAATTGTTATGTTGTCGATGTTTTAGGAAGATTCTAGAGTATTCTAGAATCGTCTAGGTGTTTCCTTAATTTAGTATAGCTAGAGGTTTCCTAATTTAGTTAAACTCAAGGTTTACTTTTGTAGCTATGTTTAGGTTTCCTAGTATAACTCATATACTTGGAAGACAAGTTTGTAACCTATATAAATAGGTGTACAAGTCTTAAGGGAAAATACACAGCACAATTCAGAGAAGAGTTCTCATAACTAGAGAATTTTAGGGTTTAAAACGTTTGGTTCATAGAGAATTGTTTAGGATTTGTGAATAACATCCTGCTGGTCATAGTTGTGGTTTATTCTCTGTAATTCGTTCTATAATAAGAGTTGATCGTAGCCGTTTGTGGACGTAGGAATATTTCCGAACCACGTTAAATCTTGTGTCTTTCTTTGTTTCGTTTAGTGCATCTTATTTCTGTTTTATGTAGTTCTACGTTGATCCAAAGAATTATTAATGTCTTGTGAGGTTAATTCTAAGGCATTAATCCTAACAATGATGAGCTTTCATGGATGAGTAGAACTCAATTGGTGGTATATGGTTGTAGAATCATGATCCAATCGGAGATAGGCTCGTAAAGCAAGATTCATAGATGAGCTCAAGATTGGCACGCAGTGGCAATGATTCGTGGATTGGTTGTATTTGGTGTGCAGTTAGAGTCATGCTCAATATGCTTTGGTACATACAAGATGGTTAGTTTCTTGGAAGCTAACATGGAGGTTGGTTTATTATAAACTAACACAAAGTATCTCGTTAACTCGCTTTGGAGGACATGCTCGTGGAAAAGAGCAAGTATGTGATCAGTTGTTTAAATAAGCAATTGACTTGTCTTGAGTTTAGAGACTAAGATTTAAGATTATGGTTATGTTAAGGTAATGCTTAGGCAGACGCATGGAGGCTACTGTGGTAGTTTCATTTGCTTATCGAATAGTTATGGATGTCAACCCTAACGGATGTGGTGCGCAACTTGGAGTTAGTAGCTTAGAAGAGCATAATATTAACTCAGGTGGAGCAAGGAAGGCCAAGACAGAGCTGTGTTCGTAGTATGGAACAAGTTCGAAGGTGGCAAAGGCTCAAGGGCGCATAATGACCGTAATTAAGTTCGAAGGTAGCATATGGACAACGATCGTGTATAGTCTAATTGAGTTGGCGCATGTAATACACCTTGAATGGTGCCAATCAATATGGAGTTGTGAACATGAAAGAGTAAGGTGTATCTCAAGATGTTGCAGAACGGGTGATCGTACAATGATGGTTTGCTGATCGACTAAAGAAATTTTCGCTGAGGTGGAGATTTATACAGTCACTGATAGGTTGTATTGTTAAGTCTGAGTTGGCGACATTCAGGTTTGGTTTGCTCTCTTCTGGTGGAGGTTCTACGAACAATTTGGATGAACTACATTTCGGTTTGATTCCTATTCAGGATATGTAGGCAACCAGTGATGATGCAATCGATGTTCAGAAGATGGAGGGATAACAAGTTGATCGTCTCATGCATGAATGCATGATCCGAGGTGGAGAATTGTAGGTTAAGTCCGTGTTTTTTGAGTTATTTTAGGTAACTCAAAATATAGTCGGTTAAAGAAGTTTTGGGAAACCAAAAATTAGTCGTCCAAGGAGTTTTAGGATAACACTAATTGTTTACTTGATCCTAAATTCTAGGACCTTAATAGCTAAGTTAAGGAAACCCTATTATTGTAGGATAAGTAATGTTACTCCTATAAAAGGAGGCCTAAGGTATGAGTTTTTGCTATGGAATCCTCAAGGTAATTCTCATAGAGATGTGAGGGATTCATCCCACCTTTTGGGATGGATGTGAGAAACCATTAGTGGTGGAATTAGTACATCATTATGGTGTTTATGGAGTACTTATCGATGTTGAGAGATATGTCGTTATGGAGTATTCATATGGAGATGTTGGTAAGACATCGTGTTGAGGAGAAGATCATCTTGGTGGTGCTGGATTAGATTATTGGTGTTGAGTTGAAGGCGTCCATGGTAATATATGTCAGGGTGTGCAGAGAAGATCGTCTCGTTGTGATTGATAATGTGGTAAACATTATCTCGTATGGGTGAAGACACTACTTTGGATTTATAGGGCGTTTGTGAGAGTTCTTGTGTTCGGTCACATTGTAGTGAGTCGATTAATTGATTATTCAATTCTTGTATAATTCTCAATTGGTGGTTCTATAACAAAAGAAAGAGGTCGTAGCCGTTTGGTGGATGTGGGCAATATATACACATTGTGTATATTGTTGAACCACGTTAAATCTGTGAGTACTTTACTTCTTGTTGATTTGTTTATGGCTTGCATCTGTTTGATTCTCTTCTTCTTATCCTAAATCATAGTAAGGTTCATGGAGCAATCCGAGAGATCAAGTGTTTCTTGTTAGCTAATATGTTTCCACAAGATTAGCACGTAGATGGCTCTGAACCCCAACATGAACTTCATATATAGTCTTTTACACTTCATGAGTTTTATGTTTTGCTTATCATAAGAACCTTACACCATCAATATTTGGAGTCCAAAAAATGGCATAATACTCAATATATTATCTATCCTGATTAGTTGGTCATAAATATTGATTGCATAACAACTAACCGTAGTCTTTAACTGTTGATTTTGTTCGTAAGAACTCAACCATTGGTAACAAGTCACTGTACTTTCTCTAAAAATGATTAGCTATTTTGTATTCTAAGTTTTTTGATGCCTCGTAATCTTTTCTGGGGCTGGTTTCTCTTTTTTGTTTCTTTAACTAAAACAAAAAGGATGTGAAGACATTTGATTGTAGATGTCATGGTTTACTCATGATTTACTCAGTATATGTACTAATGTAACTAGATTATTCTGAATAATCTTGCAAATTCTCACTTCTACTGTTTGCTGCTATTTGAATTGACATTTGAGATGTATAACCTATAAGTTCCTCCTTGTACTTCGCTCAATCATGTCAGTGGATTGCTTGATTTTTTTTTTTTTTTTTTGACAACATATAGCTTTTTCCCACCTTCATGAATGTTCACATGTCATGGTGGTCCTCACTGTGTGGTTCAAGAATGAATGATTGGCAACTGTGATAGTCAGTTTTACGTAGTATAATAACAGATAGTGTTTATAGAGGTTGATCATTATTACCTGCATGACATTCATAATAAGATTTTAGGTTTTTGAACTTTGACATGTGCAAATTTTAGATTTTTGAACTTTGACACGTGCAAATATTCACGAAAGAGACCTTGTTACGGGGTCCTGTAATAGTCAGTTCAAGCATAATTTTGATCTGAAGTAGTCACTCTTTGATAAACCATGCAAAATATTCCGTCTTTCTTCGTTATTGTTATGTAGTTGCTAAGATGAGTAAGAAGATAAGGGGGGAAATCCTGTCCCCAACCCCTCTTTTTCTGTTTTTTTGCTGTTGTTTGAGATTGAGCACTGTTTCATATTGTTTTAGGTTATATCTATTTGAATTCGAATTTGCTTGACGGACTTGCTATGTAGGATAGTCGAGCCATAGATCTATCTCTGCGTACTGTTAGGGTTTTCCACTACAAGTTACGTACCTCCGTAGGGTTTCCCACTGCAAGTCGCGCATCCCCGTATGCAGTCATGTATATTTCACTTTTTGCTTGTGCGTAACTTGATGCATGCATATATAGAGTTCTGTTGATGTAGGGTCCTTGTGGATATGGAAAAAATGATTGCCAGTGTTGTGGGTAGTCTTCAAAAAGAGATATTATCGCAGTGATGGCAAAGCGATTTGTTATTTATCATTTTATACCATTACATAGGTCTGAACATCACGATTGTGAATTTGATTCGACAACATTCAATCAAGTTCGGATTGCTATTTCTGTATATGTTAGGTTCAATTTCGATGAGACAGACAACATTGCTAGTAGTTTGTTGATGTCTACTGCCAACCATTTAATGACATTAAATCAAACACGAGAGCACATGGGAAAAGTATTGATTAAGGATTTCACGTATGGTTCCTTGGATACAAACACTCATTTGCAATAGCCAGATGGCGCAATTGTTCCCTAGATGCACACTGGGAACAAATTCTCAATTTCCTTAAAGAAAAACCAGTGACCACTCATTTGCAATAGCCTGCTGTTGACCTCAAAATAAGTACCAGTAAAAGCTGCATATGGGACTTCATGTTGGGTGGCAATTACAGCAGTTGATTTCTTTCTTATAGGAAATTTGATGTAGTGGTGTGTGGCATTGGAGTGTCGACAACATTTAATGAAGTATAGATGTTTCATTGTATTACCTCATTTGATTTTTTCAATTGCAATGAATAACAATGATAGTAGTTTATTAATTTCGACTGCCAAAAGTTCCTTTACCAGCTTTCAGCAGAGAAATATACAGCAACTCGTTCCATGTATCAGGTACACCTGGTAAACACCAGTGGCTACAATCTTGATGACCCAAAGCTGCGATCCTCTCTTGAACAGTGTAATTTTTCGCATACACAGAAGGGTGTGCATCTGCTCGATAGTAAGTAAGTTTACTGACGTTCAAATATAAAACAGGAGTCTTCATTTTTTGAAGAGTTTTTTCAAGTATCTTCACCTGCATAGGTGATGTTTGAATGTAAGTTTCATTGCTCATGATTGGCTCTGTTTCCAAGTTACATTTTCCACCTGTGTTCCATCTTCCTCCTCTGGACAATAGACAAGTAAGTTTCAGAGAAGTTTAAATTGTGTGATACCCTTAGTACCAAGAAACGCAGTTGACAACTAAAAATGGTGTTGCTATACTTACACGTAATGGGTTTCCGAATATCCCCGGAAAACAACTTGTGTTCTGTTGGAATCAATATTCTTGTCGATCCATTTCCTCCAAGTAGTAAGACCCTTCTTGTATGCTTTAAGTATCTCCATTTTTGGGTGCAGGTAATTACCTTCTTGAAAATAGTTGACTCTATAATTTAAACCATAACATCAGTATTAGAGCTTCTCCAATGGAATGTATGGTTTGAAATCCACATAAGATTGAGATATTCATTTCCCCTAAAATTCTTTTCCAATCCCATCTTCTTAAATCAATGTGAAGATGACAGGGTGTAGTTTTTAGTTTTAATAAAACCTTAAAATTACTAAAAATAAAATCTAGATTTAATCAAAAAAGATCACAAACAACACGATTGAAGATGAATTTTTATTCTTTCTAATCTTGAGGAAAAATTGGAATGAGGATGTTTTGTTTTTGTTGCTTGGAAAAGCAGGTGTAAAGAGAAAAAGTATGACTTGTTTGTGTTACTTACCCATTATTAGTTTTCCCATCAACCCACCAATGAAATGAATCAAAAATAACGACATCAGCATCGCTGTACACCGATGACTCGAGCTTATCAATCACGTCCAATCTTATAACATCTCGCTCCGGTTTTAGAACATTTCGGTTACGATCCTTTTTAAATTCATAGACAAGGAAGGCAGACCACACAAATGCTATACTACAATTGTAGTCCTGTATCCAAAATCCAACATGTACATTTGTGTCAAACAGAATCAACAAAAAGGTTATCGTTTTTGTCACACAGGAAATGCGAACTTAGAAAATTAGACATGCCTTTACCTCATATATTAATGAAAAATCTCCTCTGGACTTGAATTCGGTATTCCTGGGTGGCGGATAAACTCTGTTTTTATCTGGGATGGAATTCCAGAGGATACACGACAAAGAAGCATACATATTATAATTCAATGAATCCCCAACAAATACCAATTTTTTCCCCCTTAACCTCTCCAGGAAATCTGTTCCATTGAGGATTCTGTGATAATAATTAAAATTCATGATCAACTACTTTAAAACAAACATCAAAATGCTTGAACAGTGGATACAACTTAAATTGAGGATTCTATGAACCATGAATACCTGGGGATGTTGTTACACCTTGCATTTATTTGCACAGATGGCCATTGCCATTGCCACTGGAGGTACTGATCATCAGGTCTTCCATTTTTGTAACACTCGAAAGAATGTCTACCGAGAAATGGGCAAGAACCTGGAGGATAGTATTGTTTTCTATTCTCGTCTCTCACCCATTCTCCATCAAAAATATCACATTCACTACCAAACGGATCTTCATCACCATTTTCTATAGAAGATTTACTTGGGGGCGCAATCAAATTGTCTTCTGTAACCATCAACTCTCCCGCACTAGGACTATCATTGTCGACAACATTAAAACTGCTTTCTGTGTGATTTGTTATCAATGTTACTGGAGAAAAAGAAGAAGAGATAGAACTAGAACCAGAAGTAGCATTGATGTTACCAGTACTACTTGAAGTATATAAAGGCCAACGGGAGAAATGAAATTTGAGATAGAACTTATTAACTTTATTTTGAAGAATGGGATTCATTACTGATGGGGAAATAGAGGGTAACATGAAAATAATAGCTGTAAAGATCAGGATTGAAGCTCCAAAGAGCACTGTTAGTGATCGATTCTTCCTTGAACGATGTTGAGTCGGAAATATCGCTAATAAGTGACATAATTTATCCCAAATCTTTATCATTTTCTTGTATGGAAGGAAAGAACCAGACCTAAATGATTCAAAAGCTAAAGAAAGACCAAGATAAAAGCCTCATGCAATTGTCAACTCCAAGTTGCAATATGCAACTTCTTATAATATCATACCAATGTGTATATCAAGGGGATCATTAATTATGTGTTAATTACTCCTGTTTCCTATATCTAAGCTGAGAACATATTTAATTCACCATTTTTTTCTTCGTGTCATTTGGTTAGCTTACTAGAAACACCGCTCCGCTGCCACCGTGGGGAGGGTCGATCGAAGGGAGTACTTTATTTTATTAGTTGATGATGCATAAACCAAAATATGGCTACATAAAGTACATTTAATTTTCTAAAATTATACTTAAAATGATAAATACTTTCGAAATTTTCGTAAAAACTCTAAATTTGATATTGTTGTTTATACTCATTGCGATTTTTTTATAAGCTTTCCAATGAGATTAAATTTGTAAAATTCCAAGGCACCGATTTTTAGATGTGTTATATTAAAGTTTGTTTTCCGGTTATACTTCTAAAAATATAGGATATATAAGAAGTTATAATAATTGGACTAAAAAGGAGGGATAATTGTGTCAAGTGACAAAAGACTAACCATGGACACCAAATCCAACTTTTTTGTCAAATTTAACATTAGTATTAGGTTTCAATTAAAAAGTGGCCATAAAACCGAAACATATTCCGTAAATTAAATGTCCAGCCGACACTTGGTAGTGCCTTCTTATGCTGCCATTATCGACTGGGGGCAAATTAAAGATGAAGCAGAAGTAAAAGAAAAGTTGTATTGATTTCAAACCGTTGATCAATTGAATAACCCCAGTTGTAATTGGCAGGAAGTTCTTATCAGTAATAAAATCAACAAAGTGACTGGACAAGACATGAAACAATTTTGTTCGTCAATATGCTGATTATTATGTCTGCAAAATCTAAACCTTAGATATATCTTTTCTATAAGAAAAGACAAATAAGCCGAAAGTACAAAATCAGTGCACAACAGTGCCCCGCGCCAATTGCAGATTCTGGTCAGGTACAGTATTCCTGACACTTTTAGTAGGTGCAAAGCCGTTCAGATCAAAAGGATTCACGTGATCCATACAAATGATAGGCTCCTGATAATTAGAATACGTGGAAAAAAGAGTTGAGTGCAAAACATCTCTGTTATCAGTTCTATGAATTACTCTGAAATTTGTAAGAACAAAATATCTGCTGCAATCTATCATTTCTATCTCCCTGAGTGGCAGCAAATATGATAGCGTCTTTGGGCATGATAACGACTTTTAAAACTTTCTAAAGTAGCTTCATCTTCAGCTTTTACTGTCACATTTGTTTTCTGCATTTGCCCAATCAAGGGATAATTAAGCTCCTCTGTTTGCTCTATCAGTTCCATGGTATCCTGAATATTCTCTAGCACCAATGAACTTCCAAGTAAAATCAAACATAGTAACAACAATGTAGTTAGTCTACAAGTCAAATAGTTAAAGGTTACGGATCCTTATATTGACCCCAAATTGTCCCATGTTAGCTCAGTTATAGCTCATTGGTTGAATACTTGTAGTATAGTGGTGACTATTCAAGATGTGATAAGGATGATTGTGCACTCTGTTATGATCACTCAGGTGAATGATGATGTTTTCAACGCTTGTTTAATATTTAGATAGGCAGAATAGAACAAAAAGCACATCTAACTTTCCAGATGAACCAACATACAGTAGCATGAGTGGCCGTTTAATGTTTACTTTTTCGTATCTAGGATTCAGCCAACCAATGAAGATACCTTGGCAAGTATCATGACTATATCCCAACAACTCCAACCATACTTGGATGGAAAATGGACATTCCAGGAAAAGGTACCTCATACTGTCCTCTTCATTTTTGCATGACTTACATAATGGATCACTGTAGTGCATGATGCTTGTTGTCTTAGCATTAGAAGGTAGAATCCTATGAGCACATTTCCAAAAAATGTTTTTTTATGGATGGAGAGGTATCCATGTCCAAATCTTACTCCAATCGGCCATATTTGTATCCTGCTTATAGTTTTCTCTTATCTTAGTAGTGCAGAGAGATTTGGTTGTAAAATTTTCATTCTCAGTTAATTCCCATTTAATAATATCCTTTTGAACTATAGTATTCTTAATAGCCTTTATTTCTCCCTGGGTAAATAGTGCCTGAAGTTTAATATCATCCCAATTATTCATATTGGAGATGAGATGTTTCACCACAGTACAATCCTCAGTGCAGTTAGGTGGTTTAGTGAGATGAATGGCAGGATCAACAATCCATGTGTCACCCCAAATGTTAATGTCTGCCTATCACCAGCATGTCAAGAGCAATACTTTTGAGTGTTGCCAATTTCACCTAATGAAGGTAACTTGATTACTACCAAAACCCTAGATATAACAACGATAAAAATGGTGGATCTCTTGCATATAACATATGTATTGGCATATGACAAATGGTTGGATGCTTATGTGCTATTATTGATTTGATTAAAAATCAATGGTACAAAAAGGCGGTAAAAAGATGAATGTATGCTTTTTATATGGTATGTTTCCTACTTAAGAAACCCATAAACTTTGAATATAAGCTGGACTTGACTTATCTACAATACATAGCCCAGTTTGGATAATTTTGCTAAAGAGCGGTCAGGATTTACTTAGAAGGAAGACAAATCAACGGCAGTAGTTGAAAAGGAAGTAATGATCCCCGGAAGAACCCAATCGCCTCCACCGCGAGAGTAACATGTGAACCGTCTCTACTTTTACTGTTCCACATGACTACACCTTTCCTCCATATCTCTCTATTCCTTTCTTTTTATCTGCAACATCTCTCGAATCAGCTCCTCGCATAAGAGGGAATCATATGCTTATGCATCTAATTATCTCTTTGATGGTTATTTTTGAAATTTATCCGGTGAACAATGGGTTGTGACATAGCTTTTAAATTCTGATGTGATGATTAAGGAACACTCTTATAAGGTATGTATTCACAATCCGGATTCTGGACACTCAATAAAGCAAAGCAAGTTTAATCTTTCCCTCTTGATTTCTTATTCTTTCCAATTTTTCATTTGAATTTCACAGTCAGGACAATGAATCTCTCTTATGTTGCGGGTTATATATCAACAATGGATACGGGTATGACTCAGATTCAATCTTTTAGGGTTTTGGATTCATAATTTATTTGCTTCAGCCGAAAATCATTGTTTAAAATTTGGTTTTTTAAATTTCCAAAAACATGATGAATTAAGTTTATTGACTCCAGGTTACACAAAATCTTTAATTTTTTGATGAATAGATTTTATTTATTCACTGTAGTACGTACAGGTTTTGGTTTTGGTGTTTTCATGAGTTGGGTTAGGCTGATACGAAATCTGAATTTTAGTATGAATCAACAATCAGGTACCTGAAAGCCTATATAGCTTAGGAAAATCGGATGCAGTGGTTTCAATGGTTGGGGTTAGTTTAGTTCACTAAATCACATAATTTCGAGAATTAGTTGGGTTTACGATCTTGAATGACGGAACATCAAAGGAATCATTTCAGACACTCATTCTCGCTGCCACATATCCCATGGAACTGCTATATAGAGAGATATAGCCATGCGCAGGGCATGTCTGCATAATTTGTGTTGGATTTGGTAGCAGGACGTAAGGCCTTATTGGTATTGCCATTCTAATTTTCAATCTGTCAACTGCAAAGAAATAAAAAAATAAAAACCAAATAGAGTTTGACGAAAATTTGATGTAATTGAAAAATGATGGGAGTAGGCGCGTAAAAGAAACTCTTATTGTTTTTTGAAAGAAAAATCACTATAAAACTGCGAAGTCAAAATTTCTATCTGCCAGTGTATTTTTGCTCTGTCTCTCAACCAATTGCTAAGTATGTTTTGTCGTTATCTTATTACAGAGTGACTGAAATGGTGCAGGATGCCATACCTATAGGTATTATTCTTTTATTTCATCCATTATTGTGGGTGTTGAGACTTAAGAAAAAGGGCATCGGACGAGATTACTTGCTCATAATATGGACGAATAAGCCTAAAGGCTTTAGATGGTAGATGCTGCAAGATGATGTGCGAGTTAATTCTCTTTGTTGTTGCAGAAACTAGCAGCCTTGGAGAAGTCATGTGCAGATATAATCCTGGATAAAGCAAGATGAATACACCATTTTTGGTACCATTGCTTTTCATGATCAATAGTCTCGATGGGCAGACGGAGTAACCATTCGGTAATGTGGTATGAATCCGGAACTACTCTCCTTTTTGTTTTTTTTTTGATTATTTTGTGGAAATGAGGAGAGACCCGGCCTTTCAAGAGCAAACCCATTTTTTATTTTCAGTCAGGTTTATCAGGTTCTGGCATATTCGTAGTCGTTAATGTAAGCAAAAAAAATTTCAAGTGTTCAGAGGCAGCTTTAGCATATTATTGAGCCAATTACATTACATTTTTCATATAAGCAAATGGTCAGCTCAGCTGGGAAGTTATTATCATTGTAGGTGTGACCGTGTGAGCAAATTGGAGAAAATAGTAGACATCACAAAGATGGCCTACGCTTAACGATCCACAGATGCCAAGGGATTGACTCATCCCTTCTCTTTTCAAAAGAAGCAGGACTCAACAAAGGGTGGGGTGGTCGTGGAGATTACTGAAGGTGTGAACAACTTGGATAAAATGGTAGAAATCACAAACTGTGCTTACTTTTAATAATCCACAATTGCCAAGGGATTAACCCATCTCTTCTCTTCTCAAAGAAGCGAGCAAAAGAAGCAGGGATCAATGAAGGGTGGGTGGTCTTGGAGATGTAGGAATTACCTATAGGTACTAGTTTAGTGATACTAGTTAGTGGCAGGTCCATCCACAAAAGCCCAGTAACAAGAGGTCCAAAGTTTTAAAGAAAAAAGAAAACTGGACCTAAAATTTTATTCCCAGGTCCTATACATGTGCGAGATACATGAGACATATTTTTAAATTCCCAAAACACCCTCATGTATATAAAAACAGGGTAACTAAATTTCATTTCATTTTTTCTCTTTTCATTTCAATCTCTCAGATCCAAATCGGAGAGCAGCTAGAAGAAGGAAAAAATTCTTGGGTTTTAATCGTCGAACGCGAGATTATTTATTTCAATCTTGTTTCATTAGCCGAGATTTAGTTAGTTTTAATGTTGTCTCATATTTTTTTGAAACTATTTGGATTTGATTTTCAGTCTAATGGCGAAATCAATTGAGATACTGTATATGAAGTTGTTGCTTCCTACAGATCAAGAAAATTAGCTAAGATTTAGTCAAGGTATTTGGTTTATATTTGATTCCTATGTTGATTTTTCAATTCATCTTAGTCTGTTGTTGGAGATCTCATATTTAGTTCGGATCTAGATAGATAATCATGTTTTATATACATTTCGTTAGTAGATTTGATATTTTACTTTCATTTTGTTGGGTTTTTAGTTTGTTTTTGTGTATTAACCATCGGTACATATATGATGTACTGATGGTTTTTGATGAAAATAGTTCAGATCTAGACGTAAATAATAAATTTGTTGTTGTTTGAGATTGTTTGATCTAGCAATAAATATATGATATTTTGTTGCAGGTATGTTTTCTAATCATCTTCTTTGATTATTTTGTTTGTTTTCTTCTTTTGATTTGTTTTTCGATTGTATTATGAAGATCAAATCGATTTTCATGACGCTTTTATGTTTTTAGCTTTGTTACAGTTTGGTTTTGTGTATGAATTGACAGTACGTATATGGCGTACTGATATAAAATTCTTTTGATTATGTTTTAATCAAATTTTTGCCACTGTTTTTGGGTTCGATCCATGAGTATGTAAGTGTATGCTTTGATTCGGTTATATTCATCGTTTCATCAATTCTTCTTTACATGAAGTTGATTTTTAGTTCATGATTATGCAGTACGTATATGGCGTACTGATAGAAACTTTTTTTGATTATGTTTTATTCAGAGTTTTGGGTTCCATCCATGAGTACGTATGTGTAATACTGAACTATGTTCTTTGATTTTTAGTTATAAATCAGAGGTACATATATGGAATACTAAAAAGAACTGCTTTAATTCTGTTATGTTCGTAGATTCATCGGTCTTTTCTTATCTTGGAGTTGATTTAGATAATGAATCAGCAATTCATATATGGATTACCTAAAGGTAACATGATTTTTTGTTTTGTTTTTACAGGTTCGTTGTTGTTCGTCGTAGTGGATTGTAATTCGATTGATAATTTTTTCAGGTTAGTTTCATGTAAAATGAGCAGTATTATTTTTGATGTGTTCAATGTTTTGTATGTACGAGAGCAGTATTACTTTGATGTGTTCAATGTTTCGTGTATATATGTACGGTTCGTAATTGCTTGTTATTACTTTGATGTGTTCAATGTTTCGTGTATATATGTACGGTTCGTAATTGCTTGTTAATATATTAGATTATCTAGAACTGTAATTAGCTGAATCAGTGCATATTGCATGTACTACTCATTTTTATCCGTTGTTCATCATGGTTGTGTCAATATTGTTACGTTTTGGTCGCATTTACAGGTTCAAGATGTCTATATCTAGTCCAAACACTAGGAACTTTTTTGAGTATACCATTTATTAACTGTAAATTAACTAGTTTTATTTTCAGTATATCATTTATGTACTGCAAATTCATAGTGTCTAACACACAGATTCATATATGTAAGCATAAGAATGGTTTTTTAATGAGTATGGAAGTTATGTACTGAAAATTCTGAGCCTTTTTTTCGGTTTCAATTTGTGTAGCTTTTTAGTTTCTGAGAGTATATCATATATGTACTCTTATATTTTGCAGGTTTTTTATCCACTAGCATATGCTTAGTTCCTGGAGAAGATGTTGCATTAGTTTCTGGAGAAGATGTTGCTGCTTGGTCCTCTTCAAATAAGGATTAGCTCATGATGTTGATTTCTTATTCAAGAACTTTCATCAGTTTTTGAATTATGTAATAGGGAATCTATCTCCTAAAACATTGTTGCGCTGCTGATTTGAACAGTAAAAAAAGATAAAAAAAAACTATCGATGTATCATATTGGTTAAAATAAAACAGGGTTTTTTCAGTACATCATATATGTACTACTAATTCATACCATTTTATGCTACTTTTTCAGCAAACACATATGTAGACTTCTTCTCAAACTTCACAAATCAGAACGTCTAGGTCTTCTACTATGTTTTTTTTATTATATATGTAGATAAATTAGGTTTCTTTATGGAAGAGAGAAGAATATCGAATTATATTAGATATTAAAGGTGTGCAGGCACACACGTTTGGCAACAAGGAGTTTCTGATCATTTCCATGTTTTGGTTAAATATGGACCTGTAGATAACTAATTAATCTGGTTGGATCCTACTATAAATAACCTTATGGGCTTAGGATCAAACAAGGAATTTTCCCTTGGAGATTGCTAAGTTTGCGTTTCCACTTTACACGCTATGTTAATCATGCTCTTGGTATTTCAAAGAGATTTCTTTTAATTTGTACTTATATTTGTTTTCATAGTTATTTTCTTACATGATTTATGATCATTGCATAACCTATAAGGAATCAATTTATTAGCTAAACAACTGCAGATTGCCCCACTGAGGGGCTTTTCTTAAATGCACATTTCTGGTAAGAATTAATTTTTAAAGCTCGGGCTATTGTACCATTATTAATGTTTTTCCCACATTAGAACTACATATGTATGAATATATTATAAGATTTGTGTTTCTGATCAGTGCTGTGGATATCCAAAAACTTCAAATATTACTCAATTAAACACAAATCTTATCGGGTTTTCCATTTTCTGTATGGTACGGTTCATTTGTTACTGTTAGGTTTTTGAAAAAACAAATACAGTTCATCTTAGGGCAGCAGCATATGCTCCAATACTTTAAGCAAGAAAAATTATCTCTCCCTTTCTCGAACATGGGGTTGCTTTCGAAACACGTACTGAACACATCCTGTATTTAGCTTATGGAATTCTGATTACAAAATCTGTATTTTTAACATGAATGACTATCACTCAACAAGGCTTCCAGGTATTGTTGATGGTGCAATTTAAGATTTTTCCTCCATATGTTCAAACCAAGGCTTC
The DNA here is from genome assembly GCF_003573695.1 of Papaver somniferum. Classification (NCBI taxonomy): domain Eukaryota; kingdom Viridiplantae; phylum Streptophyta; class Magnoliopsida; order Ranunculales; family Papaveraceae; genus Papaver; species Papaver somniferum. Next base: position 47,297,805 of record NC_039362.1, on the reverse strand, counting down.
CAGGTATTGTTGCAGGGAGATTTTGTGTTTTTGCCTCCATTAGTATTGCTTCTGGTTCTAAAGCCACCATTTATGGGATGATACATATTACAGTTGATCTGTAACCCCAATTAATCTCTGGCTTTGGTTTGTTTTTTTATTTAACATTATTTTCTTTAATTCAGGTCACTGTGGTCCCCAATTATGGTTCTCGGTGGTGTTGCAGTATGTACAAGTACTTGCTGATGGTAGTTGTTATGATGTAAAGTGGTATTACGATATTGCAATGTGTTTGACATGTCTTGGGAGAAAGCAGGTGGTTGAGGCAGTAGAGGAATGCTCTCAGTTGGAGCTCAAGGATGATAGTCGCACACAAAAGTGAGAATCTGTGGGAACCGTCTTCTCCTACAAAAATGACATCCAATATGTGGAAACCGCCTTCTCCTTTGTATTAGGGACAATACTAGGGACAATTCTGATGAATTACTATGTTTGTCTTGGGACATCGAGAAGATGGGTTCTTAATTATGATATTAATCTAAATATGGAATGGCTTGTCAAGAACAATATAATTTTTGTTAACTCATTTTTCGATTGGCTCCGCCTATTTGCTACCCACACTTTTCTTATTTGCCACCCTTATCAACTTTTCTAAAAAAAGTGATTGTATTTTTCAATTCTGTTTTTCCTATTTATCACCTATGAAAATTAAATTAAATTTGATCATAATTATCATCACACCAATTTGCTTCTTCTCCGTTAGTATTAGTTTTCGTTAAAAATCCACTAGTTTTTTTTTAACCCTAGCTAGGTTAGAATTCCAATTAAAATAAATAAAACTAGTCAAATAAAACCAAGGTGACCAAACATATGGTACAAAAAATCCAGCCATATTATTTTTAATAAATGAAAACCATTTAATTAAAAAGTGACACAAAAACTCCAGGTCAAATAATAATGTGCAAATTTAGTTTTTATTACTTTAAAAAAAGCCAAACATACCCTTTTTACTTTGTCTTCTTCTTCTTCTCTCCTTTCTTTTTTCTATTTATGCGGTCTTCATCTCCCCACCACCATTAACACCAGCAGCAACAAATATCTCTCCATGAACACCATCGCAACACCTCCGTCACCACCAACAACAACACCTCCGTCACCACCAGCAGCAACACCTTCGTCTCCTCCACGAAACCTTCGTCTCTTTTTCTTCTATTTCTATTCAGATCTATCACCAACAGTAGCTCCGCCACCATCAAACCAACCGATGTATCCAGATCCTCCACGAACAGAACCTCCGTCTCCTCCATTAACACCATCATCACCTCCTTCTCCTCCATTAACACCATCATCACCTTCTTCTTCTCCGTCTATAGATTTTCCATCAACAACACTGCCTCCTCTTATTTTTGTTTTTCCCACCAGTACATCAGATCCGCCACCGACACTACTTCTACCTCCTCCTTTTATCATCTAAAACCACCACCAATACCTTCAAATCGGCCACCAACAACACCTCATCTACAATCAACACCAGTACCTGCAGATCCGCTCCCAACATCACCTCCGCCTCCTCGTTCAATCCTCTACAATCACCACCACCACCTTATGATGTTTTCATCACCAGCAAATGATGATACATCTTCAAAGTCGAAATCAATATTGTATTGGGAAATGACAGATTTATGATGAAACCAAAGTTGGTTTCATCAAATTCTGACTGTTTTGGTTGGTGAAAACAGTAAACTAATGATGAAACCAAATTTGGTTTCATCATAAACTTGCCTATTTTCTGTCATGAAACCAAAGATTCTAATGATGAAAATTAAGTTTATGATGAAACCAAATTTTGGTTTCACCTGATTTTTGTCTAGTTTATTCGGTCTGACTTGGAAGACGGCATGTTTGGTTTCATCATTGAAGTTATGTTGGTGAAATGACAATATGTGGTTTCGATTGTATGTACAATGGTGGTTTTGATTATATGTGTCTATGAATTAGGAGAATGTGTATAGAATGGTCTGGTACCGGTACTCCAGGTATTGATGAAGAAGTTTTGTTGGTAGTGGTGGCCTTAACTGAAGTTATGGAAGTGATAAAGAATGGATTAACTGAGTAAGGGTGGTGCTAATGCAATGAGAGTTGTAGTTGAGCTTCAGGTGTTGCATAAAGGACCAGTATGGGTTACAATTAAAGAGGTGTATGTCTGCATTGCTAAAAGTGTAATGAATTGGCAGAAGTTGATGAAACCTAATTATGTTTCATCGTATTTTTTTCATTTTGTTGAATATTAATATCTGTGAAGCCAATTTTTGATGGTGGGATACAGGTGGATTATTTTCTGTTGAAACTGGTTGTAGTAGAGGGGGTAATGGTAGTGGTGGTTGTGGTGCTGGTGGTTGTGGCAGCGATGGGGGTGGTGCAGTTGACGGTGGTGGTAGGTTTCATCTTATTGTGGATTGTTTTTTTGTTGAAAGTAGTCATAGTTAAGGAGGTAATGGTAGTGGTGGTTGTGGTGATTATGGTTGTGGTGGCGATGGGGGCGGTGCAGTTGACGGTGGTGGAAGGTTTCATCTTATTGTGTTTCATTTTTTCTTCTTCTTCTTTCTCCTTTCTTTTATGATGAAACCAAAATTTGGTTTCATCTTATTTTGGTGAAACCAATTTTTGGTTTCATCATTTTTCTGGTGGTGGCGCGGTGGTGATCGGTGGAGCCGGCGAAGGTGGTCGGTGGTGGCGGCGGCGAAGGTGGTCGGTGGCGGCGGTGGCGGCGGGCGGTGGTGGTGTTGCTGGTGGTGGGTTGTTGTTCGTGGTGATAATATAATAAAATTTAAAGGTTGGGTTGATTTTTGTGTTTGTTGGGGTGATTTAAATAATAGAAGGGTAATGTAGACAGTTTATGTTAAATGGGATTTTTGTGAACATTTTGTTTTGGTGGAGTTTTTGTGCATGGATGTGACACCTTTGGGGTTATAACTCGCGGACCGTAAAATAAATAATAATTAGAAGAAAAAAATTAAACAAATAACGAGTGAAGGTGGTGATCGCCAGAGTACAAGAATGGTGGGAGAGATCCCAAATCATTATCTACCTGTACTATTTCTTCTTCCCTCTTAAAAAGTGTCCCGTTTGGTATAGTTTTCAAAAACAGTTTTCTGTTTTTAAAAACAGAGAAAACAGAAAACAGGAGAAAACGCGTTTGGTAAGGACATTTTCGGAAAATGTTTTCTATCTGTTTTCTGTTTTTAAAAACAAAAAAATGAAAACAACAAATTATTGTTTTCTGTGTTTTCTCTTTTTTTCTTTTCTTTATTCTTTTCTTCTTTTCAGAACAAAGTAAGAGATGGGGAATGACTGCAAGTGAGTCATGGCTAATATCACTATCTCTTAGACGAATCTTTACATTTGATCCGATTTAGTTGGTTTTTCTTGTTTTCAAAAACAGTTTACCAAACAATTTTTAGAAAATGAAAACAAGAAAAAAAGGGTATGTTTTTAAAACACTGGAAAACTATTTTTGAAAACTGTTTTTCAAAATTGTACCAAACAGGCCCTTAGGGTTTCATGTGTCCTTGTATTTCACCGTGTATGGATTTTCTTAGTTCTTATATTAATTGATCCGTTGATCATTAATTATAATGGGCTAGATGATTTTGACAATTGACACCAATATGTACAGTTGAACTTTAAGATCCCATTTGTTTCATCCCTGCGTCTGTTACTTGCTTACATGAATGGTCACGTATTACTGAATTGATAAGAGATCCAATCGAATAAGTTTGGGCTATGAAAGGGATAATTAAATAATCAAAGTTAGATATGCTTGATTCTGCCTTACTACTCAATTCTATGGGAAAATGACTGTCATATCCTTACATGTTCATACCATTAAAAACGATACATTTTGCTTCTGGTTAGTTTTATGTGCTTTCGCATTCCATTCTTGCCATTACTACGAAAAACAAACCAGAAAAACTAGCGAAGACGAAGAAGGAAATTTTTTTAAACGGAGCAATTCAGGTCTTCAAAAAGAGTAAATACATCAAACCCAATGTTTATTTATCTTCATTTTGCTTATATTAGATGGTTAATTGGATTAATTTGTTACATGCAATAGAAATTGAGTTTAGGGTTCTTCGAATTGGGGGTTTTACTGATATGTGTTTTTTGATTTTTGGTTCCGATCTTGTTTTGTGGTATCTTGGCGGTTGTTCTTTGTTTCTATGGTGGTTGCACTTCGACTTTTGCATCTGACCATCGAATGATGGTGAGAAAGTACTGGTTTCCTTTTGTTGTTTATTATTTTGAAGCTAAGAATATTATTTCCGTATAATTTTGATTTCTGATCTTCAAAAATCAATTCAAGTAATAATATTCTTAGCTTCAATTGTACTCTTAATGGGTTGATCTGTATTGCTTCAAATTGGAATTAGCTTATTTGGTTTGGTTCCTGATCGGATCTAGCTGTCATGCATCATGGTAAGAAGTTTATGAAATGGTGAGAACTGTTGTGAATTAGGTAGTTTTCAATTCATTTAAATGATAGAGTTGTAATTTTGGTTTAATTTTCAGATGAATGGTGATTTTGAAATTGGGTATTTGATGTTGTACATCTGATTGATGTTAAGGAGTAGAAAAAAGAAGAACTTTTTAAGTGTAATTGGTTTTGAGTAATGGGGTTGCGAGATGATGAAGCCTTAGAAAGGAGAAGTAGTACCGATGGAAGGTAATGGGTTTAATGTAAAAGAAATTGTCTATGGTGGTGGAGGTGGAAGTGGATATGGTGGTGCTGGGTATGGAAGTGATTCATATGGTGGTAGTTCTGGTTATTATGCTGCACCTGCAACTTCTTATGCTTATAGTTATGGGTAGCAGGAATTTGTTGTCCCAAGTGGTTGGGATTAAAGAACTGTTCATGATCTCTTGCTAGTTACCACTTAACTACATAACCGAAAGAAGACATCGGCAATTGGTGATGATGATCTTCATTACTCTATTTGAGGTATTTCCCACCCAATAATGTACATACACAAACGTGTTTTTTTTCCTGCTATTATAACTCAACTACTGTTTGTAGTGACTACTAGTGCTAATTCTTCTTTCAGAATCCATAAATTAAAGCATTTTGTTTTATCTATTAAATCTCGGTGTTCTGTTGTTTTTAGTTTTGTTTCATTTTGAAGATTTTTTACGCGACCTAATTTTTGGTGGTGCAGTTGGTGCATTTTCCAAAGCTCATGTTTGTGCATTTCTCAATCAAAAATTGAAGCATTGGACATTCAATGGAGATCGAAAAAGATCTACATCTCATTTTTGGACATTCAATGGACAGCATTGGACATACAAAGATCTACATCTCTACCAAAAATGGGAGGTATAACAACACTATTATTTACTATTTAAAAAATGAGTCGTCGAAAACCAACTGATTTTCAACCGTTAAAATTAAGATTAGTAGATAATGAAGTTTGGTATTATGCACTCCTTTTTGGTAGGCATGTTGATTTTTGTAAGAGAAACATATCCCTAAAATATTAGCTTCAAATCAGTTATCGTTTAGTTTATTTTAAAAAAATATCCTTCAAAGTGTGAGATCATGTGAGGGGCCTCCCTCTTATTTGTATACTTGTAAAACCGCATACAGTGAAATCATTGTTGGATGTAAATCGTTCTTTAGATTCAAATTGTATTAGAGAGAAAAGTTTAAATTGTATTAGAATCGAGTGAAAAATACAGATTGCAATATTAAACTCTCCATCCTAACAACAAAAATTCTAATTACAATCTATACTGATTTTCCAGTGAGTAATTAGATCTCTAAAAGATGCAGTCCTGAACCAATTCCCTTTTGCACCCCGTTAAAAGGCGCTAGATTTATTTTCATTTATAATTATTCCTACAAGTCTGGGAGGATTATTAGCCATTGTTCTTTCCATTTCTTTCTCCCCAAACTGCCCAACATATCGCAAAGATGATTAATGACCATATTTTCCTTCCTCGGATTCTCTGAATTTCCAAGCTTCAAGTAGAACTGAAATTGTGCCAGTCTAAGCCCACCTAATATTAAAACCACCAATGAAATATTCCCGCACTTTTTGCATACTGTTAGAGCATAGCTCGGTTGAACTCATCAAGCGTTGGAATGCCAAATTTGGTTGTCATATTTTAGTGTGTCAAAACTCATCTAAAGTCGCTTGATTATATATACTAGAGTCAACTTTGTTTAAGTTAGACTAGAAAGTCTAGGAATGTTGAGAGATACAAGTATTACTCCGAAGACCTGAAGAATGTGAAGTAGCGAACTACAACGATGACATCATCCTTCCACTTGAGGTTAGTAATATTGACTTGGATTGTTTCATTCATAACATATCTTTCAAGTCGTGCTATATTGAAAACATAACTTCGAAGCTGTATATATTGTACATATTGTATAATGCTCTAGTGATGTGACATGGTCATATTTGTATGATCATAGTATTAGGGAATTAGACTACGAAGTATAACACTTACCTTTTGAACTTCGTAGATATGACATCGACATAATCTTGTATATACTGTTATGATTATGTGAATGGGTTATTGTGAAGATTTCATCCTAGGAAACAGTGTTTTACATTCTTTTATAAGAAGTACATTCATGAACTTGTTTTATTAATCGAAAGGGAAATCATTAGGCTTATTGGTTCAGCTATTCTTTACAAATCTTTGGATTACCAATATGTGTGAGATGGTAGAACCGATCGTAACCTTGTTATGCATCTTGGTATAACTAATCACAATGCCTGACTTATGATTTGGTATGACTAGTTTTTATTAATTGGTGTAACCAATCCTAAGTAATCACCATGAGATGATATGATCGATATTTGTAATAGGTGTGACCGATCCTAGTAATTGGTGTAACCGATCCTAGTAATTGGTATGACCGATCACATAGTGTTGTGTAATCAATCCTTGTATTTAGTATTCGGTCATGGTAATTGGTGTAACCGAACCTGGTAATTGGTGTCACCGTTCACGAGCAATACCATGGGAATACGGTAACCGGTTCTGGTAACTGATGTAACCGGTCCTAGTAACTTGTGTCACCGATCACAAGAATTTCCATACTGATGTATAACCGATCCTAGTGATTGGTAGAACCGATTGAACCCACATATGTGATTTGATATTTAATCAATCACATAGTTATCTTGGAATACAGGTCAACCAATTCTAAACTTGTTTGGAAGTGTGGTATAACCGATTCCAAGAATGTAAATCCATGTAAATATGAATAAGGATTTACAGTGAAGGGATGTCAACATACTTTGAACACGTACAATAACTCTTATTATTTATTGTTCAAAGATATTCCTTAGTACTCAAGGAGATCCTTGTGCCGAAATAAATTGAGAATATTTTAGTTAAGGTTTTTCGTTATGTGTGTGATTGGTCACAAGAGATTCAAGTGGAGTTGTGCAGTTTATTATTGAAGATTAAAGAAGATTTGAAGACGAAAAATATTTCTTATTAGTTCTCATATCTTTGTGTGTGCACAAACCTTGATCGGCTGGAATCCAACTAGAATCGGATTTATTCGATTGATTAGTTGTGTGAGTTCGGCACCACTTTTGTTGATGGTTGTTTTTAGTTCAGGGCTAAAATTGTAAAACCCTGTATTTTGTATACCTGCTTTCTGCAAAGAAGTAGAGCTGCCAAGAAGCCGAGTGTCTATATCTCTCTGCTTACATATGACCTATGTAGTTTAATACCTATGAAATTTATTTAGAATAATATTGGTGCATGTAGCAACAATCCCAAGTATTCGATAAATTTTATTAATCTCCCACATGCATTATTCACAAGGCTTGCTGAGCATTTTCCCTATGTTATATCCACGGCTGAACTCTTAATATTGACATGATATTACAACTAATGTTCAATTTTCTAACCTAATTTTATCAATTTACAAAATATTAGTTTTTTGCGGTCTGCGCAATATCTCGATCCCTATTGGTCGAGACTAAACCTAAGCAAACTAGGAAATTGATCCATCATGGAACTAGTAGGAGCAAGTCCAACCAGAAACGGGAAAAAAGGAAACCGTGACTAGAAGCCGTGTGATGAGTGCCAAATATTGTATATATCTATCCCTTTTTGTTGGCATTTAACTCATCTTTTGTCCATTAATTCTACACTTTATCCCATATTCTGTATTTTCATTGTTTTCGAGAATAAATATTTTTCTTACTTAATTTTGCATTTTTAGGTAATAAATAAAGTTCGGATGACTTGCGGAGCAAAAAGAGCAGAAAAGTAGTGAAAAGCCGGGAGAAATCACGCAAGGAAGCCGCGAAGAATGGTGCGCACAACCTCATTTTCTACACACAAAAACGCCTCCGTTCTCAGCCATCAGATCAGTTCTCAGAAGCATCCGATGGTCGCTCCTTCATAGAGCATCAAAATCTGAAGTCTCTGCCAAGCACCACAGCGCTGAAATTCCAAGCCTTCAGATTAGATGGTAGTTGAATCCAACGGTTGCTCTTTTGCTGTTCATCAAAGTTTGATATCTCTGCCTTACACTACAGCACCTAACCTAATCTAGCACCGTTCGTTTCGTTGTATCCCTTCATCCGACGGTCGCTCCTCGCTTGCCTCCGCATCACCGTCCGATCTACCTACCAGCTCCACATCTCACGGCTTAGTCTCGCTGAACATCAAAAATCGATGAACTCGCCTCACACCCAAGTGTCGAACACCCTAGACCTCAAACAAACAGCCCCTACCCTAACCCATATCGACCTCTCCTCCCTCACCTCCCTCTGCAGAACCACCTTCTTCACCTGCCGCACCACCATCATCACCAGCACCTTCTTCACCTGCTACAACCATCATACAACCACCCATATTACCTAAACCACCTAATACCCCTCTCTCTATCCCTCTATTTCACTGATTTCTCACCATTCTTTTCTCTGAAACCCTAGGTGAGAAATCAGTCAAATAGGTGAGTCTCGAGTAGTAATTGAAGCATGGGAATGGAACAGAGGACCAAGGAGAAGAATGGGTCGAAGAAAAACTCGTCAAATCACATCAATTTGGGTAAGAATTTACCAAACCCTAGTTCTGTCAATTTGGGGGTTTTTACATAAATCCTAATTAGGTTGAGATAGAGCATGGAGAAGATAAAGTGGGTGATATAGGGTAGGTAATTGAATTTAACTGTGATTTTCTGTCACATTAGGTATAACCCTAATGTCTACTGTTTTGGGGATTTTTGGGTGAAAAGGGTGTAAACCCTAATCATGTAATTGGGTATAAAAAGGGGACTGTGGTGGGTGTAATGGATTATCTCTGGACTAGCCAGTGTATCCCCATGAGGGCTGGACTAGCCAGTTCCTCTTGGGTAGATTTTTCTTCCCTGTTTTGTATTTGTAGACTTAATTTTAATTTGCAATTTTAATTCCAAATTCAGTTTTAGTTCATCTTGTTTTCAATTCATGTGTTTGCTATCCATGTTTTTCCATGTTCTGTGTATTGTTCAATTTCTCCATTAGATGTAATGTTCTGTACTATTCCTGTTATGTATGTTCTGAATCCTAAATGCTAGGACTAGATGAAATCATGAACCAGCTGAGATAGTCTTCATCATGTGCAGCTCATGTTCAGTGTTGCTAAGCCCTTAGACTAGTTGTGCTTTAATCAGACAATTAGCACTTTGGTAATTTTCTTAGCTGTGAGTAGAATATCCCTTAGGTTAATGGTGGATTCATCATCCTAGTGTTCTTTCATCACTCTTGTTTACTGTTTTGTGTGAATGTTAAGCTAGAAATTTCAGTGCATTGTGTTGATGGAGTAGTGGGGAGAAACTAGTGCTCACTAGTGACAATGAGCAAGCTAGTTCTCTTCCCACTCTAGATGAATGCCTTAGCTTTGCTTTGTTACTTCTTCTCCACATCCCTGCCCTTGGCCTTAGGCCTTGGTTCATTTATCTTGTTCACACTGTTTTCTTCATTGTCATCTTTCTTTTGCTGTTTAGTTTTTAGTCTGTTTAATCTTTGCTGTTTTTGCCATTCTTTTGTTCTCTGGTTTGCTTCCATCTTTGGCCTAGAGCCACTGTTTACACTCCTCTTTTGCTACTAAGCCAGAAGCCCTTGTGCTGTTGCTTTTGCCCTGTTGTTGCTTCCCTACCCTGCTACTCAGTGCTTGTGCAGCTGCTTTCCTTGCACTGCTGCTGCTGTTGCTGCTGTTTTCTCCAGCTTTGCTGCTGCTGCAACCCTGTTGCTGCTGCTGCTCCCCTTCCCCTGCTGCTGCTGCTGCAACTGAGCTTGGCTCACAACAATCCCAAAAGCCCAAGCTCAGTTCTAAGCCCACTGTCCATTGTTTGTACAAACTGAAGCCCAGGTTTGAACCAAAAGTTGAAGCCCATTTCATCATTGGGTGAAGTTAAGCCCAGTCTACTGTGTACATAACTGAGGCCTAGCTCCCAAAAGCCTCTGAGGCCCAGTTCAGCCCAAGCCTAAATTTAAGGCCAAAGCCTAGTTCACAGTTCATTCCCAAAGAACTCAAAGGCCCAAATTCAAAACTAAAGCACTTCATCATTACAAACAAACCCACTAAGCCCAAAGCAAATTTAGAGCCCAATAGCAATTTAGAGCCCAAATAGCTAAACACTACAAAACACTCCCGATCTCTGTGGATCGACCCGTACTTGCACGAGCTACAACCGACGACCGTGCACTTGCGGTATTACTGTAGGCCCGCGTTTCATTTCGCTTCATTTTTATACGCATCTCCGGGCCTACCACCGTGGCAGAAAGGGCTTGGCCGCGCCACTTGACCGGCCAATTTTCCCTAACTCGAGCCTCATTTGGCCGGCCTTCCTTCTTCTATTTTGTTGTCCGCGGGCTCCTCTTTCCCATCAACCAATCAAATCGCTCCAAATACGCAACCTACACTTTTAATTAAAGTTGGCCGGCATCCCGTCTTTGGCTTTGACCAATCATATCTCTTCAACTTGGTCGGACGATACCCAAAAGGTCACCAAAGATTGGACCAACAACTGAGAGCATTTGGTAAATAATTTGAGTATTAGATACATTCCAAAAGTTTCATATGGATGTCTAGTATAACATACTAAAAAATCACATCAATCGGATTAACGAGATAAAGGATACAGCTTAAAAGGCGAGCTAGGTCATGGCTGAAAACTGACAGAATTCCTCCTGAATTCTTCCTGAGTTTTTTATGTCGTACTGTTTTCACCTCCTAAACGAGCTCAAAACCTAAACATTCCTGCGTAAGAAGATAGGAAATTGTTTTCTGATAAGAATGGAGGGGCGGATCATCAAAATCCGAGTTTGTATGAGAATTCTAAAACAGTTTTATTGAGGGTCTCATATCTGAATTTTCTGATTACGAAATTTCATGAATTAACACAAACTTCTGCAAATCATCTCAGCCATCCAACTTGGCTAGCCAATTTAACCGGTTTAGATTTAATTTGGTCCAACCAATATGATGTCAAAATGGCTACCAGCCATCGTTCACCTATAGGGACCGACCACCACATCTTTAATGTACATGGATATCTCCTGGCAGCTGCTCAAGTATGACCGCCCGCCGCCTAGCTTGTGCGTGATTGGTCAAAATAATTAAGTCTTGCAAGCAAGATCCACTCAGCAACTTGCTACATATTTTCCAAGAAAATACTCTAGACATCAATCATGTCACAAACTAGGGGATATTCATCAGGGTATTGGTCTGGTGGTTTACAGCATGCGGCGTGCAACACGCCCATTATGAGAAAGTGTCGGGAAAGGTGGACGGTTGATAGCAATAAAGGAGTAGTGGGTGTAAAGCTGACCGGTCTTCCCTTCATGACAGGGACATGATTTTCACCACTTTTACACGATCCCCACTTCTCCACTACTTAACTACCTCCACTTCCTACGAGATCAGTGTGTTCAACTGTGACTTGTATAAATAGGTTTTCAATTTATTTCAACCAACAACAGTTTTGGTTATCAAAACAAGTATCCAGAAAACACCAAGAACTTATGGCCTACATTCCGCAAGCAAGTTCTACATTCTGATACAAGTCATAAAACAACCACACCTTCATAATTCAACATTCTGATCTCAACACCTTCTTCGCTTCCCTCCCTATGATCAACCCTTCTCCTTCATTTTGTGACCGATGCAAGACTGGAACGGCCATTTCTTGGTTTAGGCCAGAATTGTACAGATTGATCTCTCGAATCTAAAGTAATCATGTGCAGTACATTTGTTTAGGGTTTAGATTCGTTTCTCGGCGGTACACCCAATTTACCATTTCCATAAGAATCAGTTTTTACCTCAAAACAACTGGCGACCACAGTGGGAGATTAATCTCTCGGTTGCAAAATCAATTCCTCAATCTCCATTTCAATTCTCTCGATTTCAAAATGGTGGATCCTAGGTCTGGATCAGTAACCAATCTTGATGTTGATAGCAATGAAAATCCTCCTGGCGCCATTCATTCTGCTGCCGCGATCAATACAACCCCTGTCGGCACTGTCAACACGCTCTCTGCTGTTACGTCTCCTACAACAAACACCGGCGCTGGTAACACCTCCTCGGGTGTAACACCTCATGTCACAATTGCCAGAGACGCTACCACTGCTGATTTAATGGAGAGGCAGGAAGTCCTTGCTAGATCTCATATGGACATGGATGCAACCCAGAAGGAGATACTCATTTTTATCAAGACACTGATAAAGCGGCTATTACCAGAGAAGCAACGTCAACATCAAACAGAGCAGGAGGGAACGCTTTCATGACTCCTGGTGCAAACACTTCAACAAGGCGAGCCTTTATAGATTAAGAAGCTCGTGTGATTTCTGAACGTCCATCAGAAATAAATCAAAAATCCAATTTCATCACCTGTGAAGATATGGAACGATTCCTCCAAAATCGAGGAAAAGAAGGTTCAACTACCGTTCACCAACACCAACCTCCTTACCCTCAGGATGTGCAAAGAGTTCCTCTCCACAATTCCCCCTTTATGACGGTACTGGTAACGCTCGTGAACACATCTCTCGTTTTTTGGAATCACTAGGAGAGCACGAATACAACCATGTCCCACGCCTGAAGGAATTCTCAAAATCACTTACTGGGAGAGCATACACCTGGTACAACAACATTGCACCAAACAGCACAGCCAATTCGTATGAAATGGTTAACGCCTTCTACAAAAAATATTTCTTTGTGCCTGAGCAAATCACTCTATTGGACCTGGGAAAAATGTTTCAGCGAAACAATGAGCATCCAAACGATTATGTCAAGAGATTCAGAATTCAGGCACTAGATTGTCACGATCCAAATATGACTGAAAAATAATTGGTGGAATTATGCATCAATAGGATGGTACCTGTCTATCGTGCTTTGTTGGAGAACCTGCGCTTTTAGACATTCTCTGAACTTCATGAAGCTGCTAAACGCTCAACTACACAGCACCCACCCTGCTAGAAAGAACCAGGCCTACCAGGAATAAAGAGCCTCATGATATTCTTGGAAGCATACATCTCACCAACAGGAAATACAACGGTCGGCCTTCTGTAAGCAGTTTCACTGAAGAAGCAATAGGAAAGCCACCTCTTTAGAGATGCAACATCCTGGGCGTCCAAAACCACCAACTCAATCTCCAGTACCACATGCGCGACTGCCACAACGAGAAAACCACGTCCAAGTTACACCATATCAGGCTCGATGGCAACAACATCAATGGGAGACGCCTTCAAAATTTCCTCTCATGTAGAAGAAGTAGTTGAATTACTAAAGGAGGTTGCACCTGGGGAATTAAGAGGTACATATGGACTCTCCACGTCAGGAGCTTCATCATATTTGCACAACCTATTAGTTAAGTCGTTCGCATGAGGGAACTTCCCTACTCCTCAAAGACACGATACAAAGATGATAAAGGCAAAAGAGTATGGTTGGGGATTGCTCAGCACTACCCATCTCAAAGATGTTGAATTTAGAGAGACGCACGCACGCTATCATTATCATTCCAAGATGTCCAAAGACGTAGACATACTCAACAGAGCAGACGTATTGTCAAGGCCCAGCGATATGTTGGACGTTTATGAAGCACAACGTAGACGCAAAGGACATGCCTAGAGGAGATAGAGCTAAGTAACTATCCTTAAACTAAATGTTTTATATCTATTAGGCATATCAAATAAATTTTAAATATCTTAGTGTTGAAACGTACCAATTCCTCAACACTCACTACTTTGTTGCCATGCATAATTCCTCAACACATTTTCCTCTTAGTGTTGAGACGCAGCAATTCCTCAACACTCACTACTGTGTTACCAGGCATACTTCCTCAACACATTTTCATCTTAGTGTTGAGACGCAGCAATTCCTCAACACTCACTACTGTGTTTCCAGGCATACTTCCTCAACACATTTTCCTCTTAGTGTTGAGACGCAACAATTCCTCAACACTCACTACTGTGTTTCCAGTCATACTGCCTCAACACATTTTCCTCTTAGTGTTGAGACGCAGTAATTCCTCAACACTCACTATTGTGTTGCCAGGCATACTTCCTCAACACATTTTCCTCTTAGTGTTGAGACGCAACAATTCCTCAACACCCACTACTGTGTTGCCAGGCATACTGCCTCAACACATTTTCCTCTTAGTGTTGAGACATAGCAATTCCTCAACACTCACTACTGTGTTGCCAGCCATACTACTACTTCAACACATTTTTCTCTCAGTGTTGAGACGCAGCAATTCCTCAACACTGACTACTGCGTTTCCAGGCATATTGCCTCAACAAATTTTCCTCTTAGTATTGAGACGCAGCAATTCCTCGGCACTCACTATTGTGTTACCATACATACTGCCTCAACAAATTTTCCTCTCAGTGTTGGGACGCAAAAATTCCTCAACACTCACTATTGTGTTGCCAGGCATACTGTCTCAACATATTTTCCTCTTGGTGTTGAGACGTACTAATTCCTCAACACTCACTACTGTGTTGTCTGGCATACTGCCTCAACACATCCTCACCTTGAGATTTGATGATTCCGTCTAACACCCAAGCATCTAATACCTATACACCCAAACCAAACGAACCCTAAGAAAACTCTATCGGGTTTTCTTTCATCTCTTCTTTATCCTTCCTCTCCATGTCTGCACCATATCCGCACCAACAGCTCCGCCACCAACTCTCTGCCACCACCACAACCACCACCATCTCTTCTCAAACACCACCAACCCTAATCCCATCATTTTCCCTTTTCTTTAGCCACCTATTTTCCCAATTTCTACACGTTTTCTCTCTAAAACCCTAGGGTGTAAAATTGGTAAACTAGGTCGAAATTGAGAGCAATTGAAGGCATGGGTAGCATCAGGAGAAAAAATAGAAGATTGGGTCGATGCACTTGAGAGTTTTCAGAGATTAGGTAAACCTAATTTCAATCTTTATGAAACCCTAATTTTCTGTTTTTTTTGGGAAAACTTGTGCATGTATAAATAGATGCTTTGGGATGTTGTAAGGGGTATGCCCGGATTAGCCGGTGCACCAAGCTGTAGTATTTAGGTTTATTTTTCAGTTCTTATAATGTTCTAATTTTCTAACTAGGGCTTAGATGAAGCTCTTAATCTAATATCAGATAATTTTGGTTATGAATTTGTTCTTGTTGTGCTTAACTGCTTAAGGATAGATTTAATCTTTGTGCTACAACATATTACTTTCACCTTGTTTGTCATGCAACCTAGGTAGTTGGAACAATTCTATGTTGTTGTGCGGCAACTCATGCTTAAATGAATTGATTTATCTTTTGAATAGTTGTGCTTTATTCAGACAATTATTACTTAGGATAAATACTTTAGTTGTGATTAGTCATCCATCTTCAGATCACCTTGAATAAGCGGAAGACACGAATCCTCACCGCTATTCATTAAAAGGACCAGATTAATATCCATAACTGAATTATCTAGTGCAGGTTAAGCAGTGGATTCGACTTCCCTAGTGCTTTCTAATTGCATTCTAATATTGTTTGTGTAGTATAATCATTCATCTAGCTGTATCGGCAAACAAAACCCCCTATTTGTGTTACTTCTTGTTCTGAAATCAGTTGTGGTGAGACCGTAGATTCAACTACACACACCAAGTCCCTGAGGACAAACCCCTTCTTACCTCACTCTCTACAACTGACCCTGTATACTTGCAGGTCTAAGTTGTAGGTTCTTTTAAAACCACACCAGTTGATACGAAGCAATTCCCCAACACTCACTATTGTGTTGTCAGGCATCACTGCCTCAACACATTTTCATCTTAGTGTTGAGACGCACAACCTCCTCATCATTCACCCGTGTTGTCAGGCGTCACAGCCTCAACACATCATAGTGTTGACGACTCCACCACCTCAACACTTATCTTTGTATTTAAAGCTCAACTGCCTTAACACTCATCAGTCAAGGCCACCACTTAAATACATCATTTTATTGTTCTCGGTATCAACGTGCTAGAAGGGTGATTGCTACTTGCCTTGACGTTTCATTAAAACATGTTATGCTCCTCTCTCTCTCTCTCCTGGTAACGACTGTTTACTCTTCTCATGAATTTTATTTTCATATATTACCATCTAGTGATTACCCCGCAACAATGTCATTGTTGCGTGCTAAGCAGGGGACTTAATATTGATGGTGGTTTTTAGTTCAGGGGTAAAATTATAAAACCCTGTATTTTGTATACTTGCTTTCTGCAAAGAAGTAGAGATACCAAGAAGTTGAGTGTCTATACCTCTCTGCTTACACATGAACTATGTAGTTTAATACCTATGAAATTTATTTATAATAGTATTGGTGCATGTATCAACAATCCCAAGTATTCTATAAATTTTATTAATCTCCCACCTGCATTATTCACAAGGCTTGCTGAACATTTTCCCTATGTTATATCCACGGCTGAACTCTTAATATTGACATGATATTACAAATAATGTTCGTTCGCAGCTGAGCAGCATGAGTTTCCCGAAGATGTCAGGATTAAGATGTGCATGAAAATACTCAATTAGAGACACGATGTGCCTGCGCTCTGAGATAAAAATTAGTGATTTTATGTCAACACGCAAAACTCACCAAAATTCATTAATTTTGTATCAACTCGCAAAATTCAATTTTCTAACCTAATTTTATAAATTTACAAAAAATTAGGTTTTTGCAGTCTGCGCAATATCTCGATCCCTATTGGTCGAGACTAAACCTAAGCAAACTAGGAAATTGATCCATCATGGAACTAGTATGATCAAATCCTTCCAGAAACGGGAAAATAGGAAACCGTGACTACAGAAAGGGCTTGGCCGCGCCACTTGGACGGCCAATTCGCCCTAACTCGAGCCTCCTTTGGCCGGCCTTCCTTCTTATATTTTGTTGTCCACGGGCACCTCTTTCCTATCAGTCAATCAAATCGCTCCAAAGACGCAACTTACACTTTTAACTAAAGGTGGCCGGCATCCTATCTTTGGCTTTGACCAATCATATCTCTTCAACTTGGTCGGTCGATATCCAAAACGTCACCAAAGATTGGACCAACATCTGGGAGCATTTGGTAAATAATTTGAGTATGAGCTACATACCAAAAGTTTCATATGGATGTCTAGTATAACATACTAAAAAATCACATCAATCGGATTAACGAGCTAAAAGATAAGGCGAGCTAGGTCATGGCTGAAAACTGACAGAATCCTCCTGAATTCTTCCTGAGTTTTTACTGTCAGGATGTTTTCACCTCCTAAACGAGCTCAAAACCTAAACATTCCCGCGTAAGAAGATAGGAAATTCTTTTCTGATAAGAATGAAATGGGCGGATCATCATAATCGGAGTTTTTATGAGAATTCTACATCAGTTTTAGTGAGGGTCCCACATCTGAATTTTTTTATTACGAAATTTCATGAATTAACACAAACTTCTGCAAATCATCTCAGCTATCTAACTTGGCTAGCTAATTTAACCGGTTTAGATTTAATTTGGTCCAACCAATAGGATGTCAAAATGGTTACCAGCAATCATTCTCCTATAGGGACCGACCACCACATCTTTAATGTACATGGATATCTCCTGGCAGCTGCTCAAGTATGACCGCCCGCCGCCTAGCTTGCGGGTGATTGGTCAAAATAATTAGGTCTTGCAAGCAAGACCCACTCAGCAAATTGCTACATATTTTCCACGAAAATACTCGAGACATCAAACATGCACAAACTGGGGGATGTTCATCAGGGTATTGGTATGCTGGTTTATAGAATGCGGCGTGCAACACGCCCACTATGAGAAAGTGTCATGAAAGGCGGACGGTTGATAGCAGTAAAGGAGTAGTGGGTGTAAAGCTGACCGGTCTTCCCTTCATGACAGGGACATGGTTTGCACCACTTTTACACGATCTCCACTACTTAACTACCTCTACTTTCTACGAGATCAGTGTGTTCAACTATGACTTGTATAAATAGGTTTTCAATCTATTTCGACCAACAACAGTTTTGGTTATCAATACAAGTATCCAGAAAACACCAAGAACTTATAGATTACATTACGCAAGCAAGTTCCACATTCTGATACAAGTCATAAAACAGCCACACCTTCACAATTCAACATTATGATCTCAACACCTTCTTCGCTTCTCTCCCTAAGATCAACCCTTCTCCGTCATTTTGTGACCGAAGCAAGACTGGACCGGCCATTTCTTGGTTTAAGCCAAAATTGTACATACTGATCTTTCGAATCTAAAGTAATCCTGTGCAGTACATTTGTTTAGGGTTTAGATTTGTTTCTCTGCGGCACACCCAATTTACCATTTCCAGCAGAATCAGTTTTTACCCCAAAACAACTTTATAGCTTATCATTAAGATCTATATTGATTGATTGAGAATCTAAACATAACTGCTTTTGTAGTTATTGGATAGATTGATCTAACCAGGCAAAGGAGTTTATTAGATTAAACGGAAGAGCCTTTGCGTATGACTTGAGATATATTCATCTTGAAAGAATCAATAGAGTTGTTACCAAACAGATTTGTTGTTCCTTTACTGTTTGGAATACGAACCAAAGGAATGGTACCAATGCGTGACCTTCGAAGTCGGAAGCGCAGGGATACTGAGGAACTAAGTGAACTAGGGGTAGTTTCTTGGTCTCAACTATACGAATTTGGTGTAGATTTTATATAGCGGCTTAATTCTGAGAGTATTCAACTCTGGACTAGGTCCCGGGGTTTTTCTGCACTTGCAGTTTTCCTCTTTAACAAAATATTGTTGTGTGATTTACTTTTGTTTTCCGCAATTATATTTGTTTATATAATTTAAAGTAAATTACACAAATGTTAACTCCGATATACTTGATAACGATCCTATGGAGTTTGGTTAAGTACGAACCTATTATAAAGTATCACACTTTGGTAGTCGTATTGTCTCGATCTCGTATCCATAGACAATCACAGAAAGTGTGAATACCGATTTGTTGTATTGTCTCGACTCTGTCCATAGACGATCACTTTCGGTAAGAGGACTTATAGGTTGAAAACAAAAAGATTGTAGTGTGTTTGGGTACCCTCGTCTTTTCACATGCAACTATAATGTAGAAGTAAATGCTTTACTGATTCATGAACTTGGTGACATTGTGTATTACCAATGACATCATATTCTTACAAAATTATCTGTATAAGAATAGCATTTTATGCGGAAGTCCATAAAAAAATTGCACTTTAGGAATTACAAACTTCATCCAAATAGCTTCTTAAGGAACCATTGTTGGTATTGTTTGGTGCTATGTGATTAACCAATTACAACTGTTTTTTCACGGAAACCACCTGTCAGAATACATTTTAGCTCATTTTCTTTCATACCCGGGTGAGGAGGAAAATCCTCAAAAAGTAAAAGGCTCCATCACCTCCAGAATCTCGTCTGAGTTCAGATTTCTTCTCAGTATCAAATTCCAAAAACCTTGAGACATCATCTTATTAATATTAGCATTTTTTTGAGAAGATATTTGAATATATTAGGAAATTTTGACTTGAAACATTGATTGTCCTTTTATTTGTCCCACCAAAACTTGATAGTAACCCCTTTATGATCTTTGAATTTATAAAATGACGAGGGTTACGAAGTACACCACAATCTTTTCGATATCAACCTATATGACACACATCTTGCGTGATCTAATATAGACAGAGATCGGAGCGGCTATGATGTGGTCGGGTCACATATATACTTGAAGTATGTGGCCCTTCTTTATACGTTGACAGGTATTATAAAGTAGAAAATAAAGTTAAAAAACATTTTTATTACATAACTGTTTAACTAACAAAGAATTTAACTTCCTTTTTTTTTTAAAGTAAATGTTCTACAGGGATTTAGAGGTGGCGGGTTTTTAAGTTATACATATGTCAAAAAAAATAAGATGTGCCACATACTCACATCTTAGACGGAGGAGACATAGACTGTCAAGAAGATAACAACCACAAGGTGTACACTTGGTATATAAAATAGGTATCAAAACCTAACCTAACTATAGGGATCAAACCCAAGTGCTTGATTGATGTACAAGTGTAATTACTTTAAACCAGAGACAAATGGGTTTATGCCATCCAAGATGGAAACTTTGGATGCCCCTTGTGTTCTCAAACACTTGAGACATCTTCTCACAGTATCTTGCACTGCAATATCTCTAGAGCAGTGTGGTTTGTTGTACTTGGCCTTCAAATTCGAGGAGATACTAATTTGGTGGTAACCAGATTCAGCAAGAAGACATCTGCAAAATAGCTATAGGAGCTTGGTGTTTATGGAATACAAGATGTGACACTGTGTTCAAGGGCTCAAAGATATCAGTAGACTCAATCATTCACAGATGCAAGCTAGAGATTGAGTTACTGCAAAAGAAAACTGCAAAAATTTCTTCACAAACTCCTAAACTGTGTAGAATTAATCTACACTGGGACCCCCCTCCTTTAGATGCTTTTAAAATAAATGTTGATGGATCTTTCCATTATGATATTAAAAATGGTGGCGTTGGACTTATAGTGTGTGATTTTGCAGGTACTCATAAGGGATCCAAATGCATCTACTTAGAAACTGCATGGAGTCCAGAGCATATAGAATGTAAAGGTATTTGGGAAGCTGTCAAGTGGGCTGAAGATATGCAGCTAGTGAAAGTTTATTTTGAACTGGATTCACAAATTGTAGCAGATGCAGTCAACAAAGATAGTATGAACGTGGATTGGAGGATTCGAAATTTGCTCTTGGATATCAAATCTATCTTCTCTATAAATAATTTTTCGCAAGCAATTATGTACCCAAAGAAAAAAAATAAAATAGCAGACATATTAGCTAAGTTTGCTAGAGTTTCTTACATTAGTAGTGTATGATTAACATCTATACCTGAAAGTATCCTTTACCAACTTCAGGAAGATGCAGAATTTGTAAACTCTGAAATTTAATCAATACATCTCCAGTTTCAAAAAAAAATGTAATTACTTTATTATAACTAAAACAATAATTGAGTCTTGTTTTTTGTTTTCCTCACAGGTGCACCATCTTCTTAATGGCGTGCCTGTCTTTTTTCTAATATATCGCCCTTTTGAGTCAAAAAAAAAAACAAACTAAAACAATAATTATAATGCGGAAAGTAAAAAAAAAAGATTTTGTTAACGATGAGACCGCAAATGTATAAAAACTCCAGGTTCTAGTCCAGTTTTGAATACTCTCAGAATTTAGCCGTTATACAAAGACTACAATCAATTTAGTAAAGTTGAGACCAAGTAAACTAACTCCAAGTTACCTAGTTCCTTCAGTATCCCTCCGCTACTACCAGTCTGGTCAACGCACATGGTCCTAAGATAGAATCCACTATCTTAAGTCGCTTCACCCGCTATGAAAACTTCAAGCACTCAACTCATTTGGATCGTATTCCGAAACTGTAAAGGACTAATATGTATTCGGTAATTGCTCTAAATCTTAGGAAGTAAATCATAGATATGTTGATTTAAACAAAGGCTCTTTTGTATAACAATATAAACTCCTTTGTTCGATATTAAATCGACCAAGATCTAGATTATCAAGATAATCAGATCTAGGTTCACAACCTATCCGATTCGGATCCTGAAAAAGACTACCAAATGATAGATTTCCGATCTATACGACTAGAAATAAGATGTCTATCAACAGATAAACAAAACTAAGTCGGATCCCGGCCTATAAAGTGTGTGAACGAAGTAGATTACAAAGATCAGAAACCAATAATAAATCTTCTTATCTTCAATGTACCTGCACAAAAAAACTTGATTCCCTTGTGATTGATCACACACAAAACGGAGTTTGTTAACAATGGATGATCACAAGCCTATCTTCAAATATAAAGGCAGATTTGAACCATGTCAATCCTTGATCTAGTTTGAGTGACCTTATATCAAAAGAGAAGGATCTCAATAATAATAAAACTAGGTGAAATCAAGGTTCAACCACCTTTAATCAATCATACCAATAACCAAAAACTAAAAGAAATTAATACACATTGTAGTTTCCCACCAATGGTACTTGTTAGAGCAATGCTCGGTCGAACTCGCAAGCGTTGATATCTCAAGCTTGTTTGTAAATTTTAGTTGTCAAAACTATAAGTCTTGATTTCTAGTCTACTTATATTTATGTCTCGGATTAGGATAGAATGTGTAGTTTAGCTTTAGACTTCACGACATTCATCGATTGAAGACGAAGAACTACTAAGGAGAGCTTGTGGAACTTCATCAACAAAAGGTATGTGGAGACTTGAACTTATCTATCACTCATAAGTCTATTTCTATTATATCTCTTGTTGAGACAAAAGTCGTATAACTGTATAGACTTTACATTATACACATTTGATATTTCGAGATGAGTTTAACTCGCTTACATATTTCTCAAAATATGTGTTGGTAAGCTTTCGCTTTAACTAAGTTCATCTTTTATTCTTGACGAAATTCAAAAGATGACCATGTGAAAATCGCCTGGTAACATCTTACATGAGTTGTGTGAGACAGTCATTTGATGTAGACTCAGAATGTTTCGTATTGATCACTTGAAAATTGCTTTGAAGATAATAGTTTGTGTCAGACAGCTATTCTCATCTTCCAAGAATATTTCAATGATTGAAATGGGAGTTTAGAACAATTAACCTTTGATTGGATATAACACAGTATGCGTACATGTATGCTAACTGTTGCAAGTGTATTCCAAGTCCGGGAATTTAGTGTGCATACCCGTACGCGTACCGATTCAACAGTTCAAGTCCTGGAAATATAGTATGCATACCCGTATGTTTTCTGATTCAACTGAGTTCGGTCATGAACGACAGTATGCGTACTCATTTGCATACTGGCGAACAAGACCAAGTCCGGGAACTTAGGTATGCGTACCCATTTGCATAACTGAGTGGGTTAAGTTCTAAAATCGGTTATATATGTTTACATACTCATGAAAAAACACATTTATATAATAAGTAATGCAGTCTTTGAAAACCGTGGCTATAATGTTCATGAATTGATTCGAGTGAATCAAAACCGATTTTGCTTCAATTGTGTCTTGTATACTTCTATGAGAATATAAACAACTGAACAACTCTATAACTAGTTTCATTTGAGTTAGTTGTGATTAAGATGAACAAGGCTGATATGAAAGTGTTCATATGGCTAACTTCGGTTAACTATTGTTGAGCCAACCAAGTGTACACGTTTAGGTACGGTTACCCATATCTAAATGAAGGAACATTTCATTTGTGTGTAACAAGCTAAGACAATCTAACGCTTGAACGATATTGCAAACCCTGATTTGAAGACTATATAAGGGAAAACTCTAGCAACTGGGAAACCTAATCCCCACACCTCCTTTGTGATACTAGTTGAGACTAGATTCGATTCTCCTTTAACCTAGGTTTTTCCTAAAACCATTATAGGTTAACGACTTAAAGACTTCATTGGGATTCTGAAGCCATACCCAACTATTTTCTCTGTAGTTGCGTGTTCTGATCTTACTTTGTTCTATCGTATTGAGTATTATCTTCTCTAAGATTTGCTCGAGATTTAATCTCCGATAGGTTAGATAAAAAGTAATCATAAAGCTCTTCATCTCATTCTTTGTGATTCCACAATATCTTGTTCCGCTACCACGGTTAAGATTGTTGAGGTGATTGATATTACTGGACTGTTCTTCGGGAATATAAGTCCGGTGTATCGATTGGTTCCTGTTCACCTTGATTTATCAAAATACGGAACAAAAACTCGTAGGTATTTCTGTGGGAGACAGATTTATCTATTCAATAGACATGCAGATTTAACTTTTGGAGTTAAAGGAGTTATTTTTAAGAAAGCAAATGATGTGTTTCTTTAAGCTTCTGTGATCCATAATATCTAATGTCACTATTGTCGTCATGCAGATTCATGAACTGGCTGTAAATTCTCTTCTCAGGAGCAACCAAATCAATGAGATGGAAGGAGAAGCCTTGTTTATATTTTTTAAGCACAAGAATAAGTTGGCTTTCATGAGGCTAGTGCATGTGCATCTGGGTTTCATATGCAGGTAAGAACTATACCCATTTTCTATATGGCTTTTCTTCTGGGTTTCCTTAATTGTTCTGGTTCATCTTCTCTGCAGGCTAGTGCATGTGCATCTGTGATCCATAACACTTAAGTTACTGTAACACAAAGTTTATATAATTAACAAATCACAATACTAAATGCTTATCGGAGTTCTATTTTCCTGTCCCTATCAATCCATCATTGCAATACTTCACGAGGAATTAATTAGACACCTGAAAGCAAAGGTACTTCTGAAGTTAACATTCAATGTCCAGTGTTGAGTCTCAGTTTTTATTCTTTAGTATATGTTTTTAATTTTGTTTCTGCCGACATCCATGATATGGATAATTTATGAAATACGCAGAACGAATTGACAATGCTAATGATCTCTTTGATAGGTTTCTTGGAAAGCTTCCCAGAAGATCCTGCTCTGGTTCAGTTACATTTGCCAACAAAAAGCCCACAAAGATTGATTTAGGTTTGTTGCTTCGATGCTGGATCAAGCGTCAAAATGTGTATCCTTGTTATTGATGCTTCTGCATTTTCAATTGCACCATTGCAGGTAGTCCTGAATAATATATTGTTGAGACGGACAATCCAATTCTGCGTGATCGGGACTATAATTATTTGCAAGTCCAACACGGTATTGCCAGGCTAAGTCCACAGAAGTAATCGTCTTCAAACAATAAATATGGTGGAGATGTCTTCAAGTCCGACACGGTATTTTCCAGGCTTTGCATGTTAGGGAGGACGTACAAGTTTAAGCTTCTCGCAAAAACCATCAAAAAGGATGGGCGACTAGAGGTTACATTGACACTACTAACAAATTTAGTTTCGTCTTCTTGCATTTGTAAAGAAAGAATGATCCAATCTTTATCTGTTCGACTCTTTGCTTGTTTCAAAAGCATATTAGTAATGATGTTACGAGAAATATAGTGCTCTTTGTCTTTTAATTTGATGTGACGAACATCATAAATACAGATACATACCTTGAGCGTGATGTTTGAGAACTGTATCAGCTGTAGATGGTGATTTCAGTAACTTCCCTAATTTTGGAACAGTTGTTCTGTGTTACAAGAGAATAATGTAGTAACAGTATCCATGTGTGACAGACTGTGGAGACGTGTTACTACCCGCACGAAATAGAACAGTTGTGAAAACTGTTACTGTAAAAATCCGTAACATTTGAAAACGGTGACAGAAAATCTGCCACACCCTCAACAGTAACGTTTATTCAGTGTTACTGAAGGTCTTTGTAACACCTAAAAACGTTACAATTAGGCGCATTTGATGTTGTGTTAGCTTGAATCTAATCAGGTTTTCATCTAACGGTGGATATTGAATGCTTTGTTACTAAGCTAACATTGATTGCAAACCCTGATTTGAAAACTATATAAAGGAGAACTCTAGCACCTTGGAAACCTAATCCCCACACTTCATGTGTGATACTAATTGTGTTAGCTAGAGTCGATTCTCCTTTAACCTTAGGTTTCTTCTCGAGACCCTGTAGGTTAACGACTTAAATACTTCATAGGGATTGCGAAGCCAGACCGGACTACTTTTCTTGTAGTTGTATGATCTGATCTTGTTGTATCTATCGTACAAGTACAATCGCAAGATTGGCTTGAGATTGATATCTCCGATAGGCAAGATAGATGAAGTCACAAACATCTTCGTCTCATCGTTTGTGATTCCGCAATATCTTGTTTCGCTAGTCGATTAAGATAATTGTGAGGTGATCGATAATTCTAGGATGTTCTTCGGGAATATAAGTCTGGGTTATCGATTGGTTCATGTTCACCTTGATTTATCAAAAGACGGAACAAAACTCGTAGGTATTTTTGTGGGAGATAGATTTTTTTATTAAAGTCTTCGACTTTAGGTCATAGCAACTCTTAGTTGTGGGTGAGATTAGCTAAGGGAATCAAGTGCGTAGTATCCTGCTGGGATCAGAGACGTAAGGAGCGCAACTGTACCTTGGATCAGTGTGAGATTGATTGGGGTTCAACTACAGTCCAGACCGAAGTTAGTTCGTAGTAGGCTAGTGTTTGTAGCGGCTTAAAACAACGTGTGTTCAATCTGGACTAGGTCCCAGGGTTTTTCTCCATTTGCGGTTTCCTCGTTAACAAAACTTCTGGTGTCTGTGTTGTTTTTTTTCCGCATTATATTTTTTTATATAATAGAAATATCACAGGTTGTGCGTTGAATCGATCAATTGGCAAATCCAACCTTTGGTTGTTGATTGAAATTAATTGATCCTTGGTTATTGGTCTTTGATACCATCCAAGTTATTTCTCTTGTATTCAATTAGACTCGCAGATTTCTGTTTGCTTGAGTAAGGATTGAATCGAGAAATTGAGATATTAATTCTTTGATATATCTTTCTTAAGATTAAGTCTAACTATCTAGTTGATTCTCTTGAAAGTATATTGGAGTTAGTCTATACAGATTGCTAACCGAAATATCGGGTGAGGTTGTTAGACCCCCGCTTTTTTAATTGGTATCAGAGCAAGCAAACACGTTTAAAGACCTTATAAGTCTGTGTTTGTAACGATCTGATATGGACAGTAGTGTTATCTCTATAAAGGTACCACCAGTCTTCGATGGCTCAAATTACTTGCGGTGGAAAATTGCTATGCTTGCCTTTCTTCAAGCGCGTGATATTTAATCATAGGTATATGTTGTTAATGGCTATGATGCTCCCGTTGTGGCAGTACGGAATGCGACCGTTCCTAAAGATATTGGTGCACATGACGTTGCTGAGATACTTGTTGCAAAGCAAAACTCCGAAGGTTTGAATGCCATCACACATGCCATTACCCCATATCTTCATCACCATGTGACTACGTGCACTCGGTCTAAAGATGCTTGGGATATCTTAGAAACTGTATTTGAAGGAAATACCAGTGAAAGGAAGCTAGGCTTCAAAACCTAAATTCCGATTGGGAAAACCTTCGTATGGAAGATGAAGATTTATTTGATGAGTTTAATCATAAAATGTATGAAATTGTTAATGCATCTTTTCCATTGGATAAGACTATTCCTGAAAAGGATATTGTGATGAAAATTCTCAGATCACTGCCATCTAGATACGATTCTATGAAGCATTCCATCGTTGAGGGAAATAACCTTGATGCTCTCTCTAAAGATCTTTGATCATGAGCATACATCCAAAATCGGAAAGGATGTTGCTTTCAAAGCACGGAAAAACACTAAAATACTTGATAAAAGTAAAAGTGTTTGCATCTCTGAAGATGATCTTTCTGATACTGATTCATCAGGTGAAGATCTTGACAAGTCAGTCTCGTTGATCACAAAACAGTTTAGGGACCTTCTTTTGAAGAGAAGTAAACGTTTCTCCAGAGTTAAATCCAGGTCATCAAATAAACCCCATAATCGTGTTCCTCCTAAAAATAGGGATAATGATGAGACTGATGACGGGGATATGCCTCAGTATTTTAAGTGTAAAGGTTTTGGTCATTTTGCAAATGAGTGTCCAAATCGGAAGAAATACACTGGGAACAAAGGTCTTGCTGCAACTCTTGATGGAATGTCTGACAACTATGATTCTAATGAAAACGAAAAAATCAAGTGTTGCACTTCTTTGTGAAAATATTGATTTTGATAATTATAGCAATACATACATCAATCTTGATATTCTTTCATAAGGAAACTCAACCAATCTGAAAGAAAAAATTGACCTGTCTGTTGGAAACTCTCTGTTTAATTTTACAGGATCAACTATGTGCCTAGCAGCTTGCACATCACAGGCGCCTGAATCATCTTATACGTTGACATGCTCTTACTGTTCACTCAAGGGTCATGAACTTTCAAAGTTTTTCAAGTACAAACACAAGATGAGATATGTCAACAAGCTTCAACGAAGAGCAGATCGTCTAGCAAACAAGATTAAACTTGCTCAGAAAACCGCTGAGGTATGTAAGATTTTATCTTCTTCAAAGAAGTTAATTTCCAAAGATAAGTCTAGACCACTAGAGAAGAAATTATGGTCTAAACATTCAAAAAGACAAGGTTCCATGGATTCCATCCAAAGAGGTTATGGTGGACAGATTGTTGTTCATCGCAGCACAACTTGATTGTGTTGATTAATGCATCTTGTCTCATAAGCCTGATCAAAAGAGACAAGATCGTGCACACCTCAGGCTTTAAGAAAAATTTGTGTTTTCTTTCTTAGCATTGTGTTTTTGGAATTCCTCAATGTATAGTTGATATTGGAAAGGACTTACCTAGTCTGTCAATAAAAGAGGGTTATTCTCGACAATTCTACTCTTCATAGGGTTGTGAGTTGTGCGTGTACGAACCTGTTTAAAGGCTTTGAAACCCTACATTCCTTTTTACTTCTATGATATTCTTTATATCTTAAGACTCCTTGTTGAGTTTAGATTATGAATTCCTCTCACAAAACCGTTTGCATATGGATACTCCGAGCATCATGTCTTCTGATGAAAAAGATGTCAATATGATTGTTAAGCCATCAATCACTAAGGAAAAAGAAAGATCTCCGTTACCTCCAACTTTGAAAAGAAAAAGAAGGAATGTGAGGAAGACAAGAGATGTTCCTTAAAAATCTCAGAAGTTCTCTGATGTTCTTGAAGAGTTGAAGGAAACAAGGAAGGAGATTCAACAAATAAAGGCTTTTGTGTTAAGATCACTGGAAATTCAGAAAGCCCTGGTTCGATATCATCAGCCAAGAAGGTTTATTGGTATTGACTCCTTTCTCCATGAACCATATGTTCCAATGGATGTTGACGACAAGGAGTTCGGGGACGACAAAGAATTTTTCAAAGGTCTTAATGTCTAGAAATCTTCTTATAAGATTTTATTCTTGTGTTTTAGGAAGAATAACTAGAGTTTGGAATAGCCATTATTGTGATTACTGATAGGTGTCTAAAGCACCTTGATATTTGTCTATCATTTATGCTTTCTTTGCTAAGTTTTGTTTTAAATTATGTATCTTATGTTTGTTTTTGAGTGTCTAGGTACTTTGGAGTCATTTGGAACAAAAGAAGAAGAAATGTCGCTTAAAAGGCAAAAGGGTGCAAATTTTGTTGGAGGTGGAATTATTTATCATTATTTGCTTCTATTTCTTCATCTCTGGACGAAAAGTATGTCGGCTTTAGTGATGCAAATTCTGTCTGAAAAGCATGGCAGTTTTAGTGATGAAGAGACATTGAAGAGAAGAAGTGAATCTGAGAAGTAAGAAACGAATGATGTTGATGGAAGAATTCAAGGATAAAAAAAGCGTCAAAATGAGTTGTGTCGGTGCATGCCGTTAAAGCTCATACCAACAAATTGGAGGCCAAGATCATTTAGCGGAGAAACTGGAGCTAAATGGAAGCCAGGTGATTGCAATTTCTAGTGGGCTTAACACCTGCAGTAGCTTAGCTAACTATTGGAGGAAAAGTGGAACTATAATTTTGGGCATACCAAAATCTTCCAAGGCATACTGAATGAAGACAAAAAAAGGTTGTGAAATAGCAAAAATCAGATAACCCCTTAACCCAAATTTTTTTAATGGCAAATCTTCCCTTTACGTATTAGTGTTAATAATCTTGATTAGTGATTAAATATTTTGTTTAGTGATTAAAATAATTTTCAGAATTATAAGAGTTGTTTAGATGAAAAATTTGAGGAAAAAAAAATCAAAGTTTTGGTTTGGTTAAGAAGGAGAGAAAGAGAAGGAGAAAGTGAGAAAATTCTAATTCTTGATTCAATGGAGGATGAGGAGGGTCATCATTCATCTAAAAAACCTAGGAAAATACATATCAACTACAACAATGATCCAGAAATGTCTGATTTCTTAGATTATGAGAATGATTTTACACCCACTCAAACTCAAGCTCAAACTCAAACACAAACTCAAGATGATGATTTTTATGAGCCAAATCCTGATGATGAAGACATTGATGAGGAACCCAATGCTTCTAATACACAGGTACACTTATATCCTATACTTAATCTCACTTCTATAGCTCTCAATTATCAAAAGTTAGGTTTTTTGAATCATGGTTCGGCGAAACAGGTTGAGGTTCGGCTCACATCTATGAGCCGAATCTACCAATTGATGAACGGTTTGACTTACTGAATCTGTTTACTGCATGCGCCGAACCTATAATTTCCAATTCCAACCCTTTTGCTAGACACTAGTTCGGCTTATATGAAAGTTTCATAGTAAGCCGAACAACATCCTGAATAGCCCGGAATAGAATCATTACTAATTCGGCTTACATATCCAAAATCGTATGTGCCGAACATAATTTTTTAATTTCTGGGTTGAAATATTGTTACTGGTTCGGCACATATGGAGAATATCGTATCAGCCGAAACCTCTTATGTTCAAGGTTCGGCACATAATATGATTATCGTCTGAGCCGAACATGAATTTGTTAATTTTTGGGTTAAAATACTGTTCGTGGTTCGACACATATTGAGGATATCGTATAAGCCGAAACCTGTAAATGTTTATAGTTCGACACATAATGTGATTATCGAATGCACCGAACCTTGTTATTATATTCCTTTTCTAGTGTTTAACCTTGTGATATTCTTTGTAGATCGTGCTTGGACCCATGGAAAATCAACCTGATCCAGTAGACATAATTCACGAGGATACCAAGGATCACTAAAACATGAAATTGAGGAACATCAAACTGATCGTGCTTGAGGAACACCAATACTGGGTTACACCAATAATGATTTTTAAGGCTCGGCTTATAACTCAAATTATAGAAAAAGCCGAACCTGAAGGACAAATGATTCGGCGCGTAACTAACATTAGAGGATAATCCAAACTCTATAAATTCGGCGCATAACTGTTAAGCTATTCATTAAAACATGAAATTGAAGGTGTCCTTAACCCAATCCCAGCACCATTAAAAACAAAGTTCAGCACCTAAAAGCAAAGGTGTTTGCAACACCATAAAAGTGTACTTAAAACTTAAGAAAAAGTGTACCATAAAAGGGCATTTAACCATGACCCCTCTTCTTAGTTGCACGACCACCTCTTCTTCCACCTTGGTCTTCATCTTCCGACGCATCATTACCGGGTTGGACGGTAGCACCACCTTGGCTTGTACCTTCACCAACTTGTCGAGACCTCTTAGTGGTAGGCCTTTGTTCGGGTTCCTCGGGTCCTTGTCCTTTGTTGATGATTGCATCCCACTTGTTGATGAGGTATTTTTGTTCTTCCACGGTCATTGGTGTTTTGCAACCAAGTTTGGCCTTCATTTTTTTCGACATCTCTCTACCCGCGGCAACCTATTTTTTCATTTGTCAACAAATTATAACCATGAGGTTGAAGAAATTTTTACCATAACTAATATATGAAAATAGTATAAAGTGAAGTCATTCTTACCATAATCTTGAAATCCTTGACTACATCTTCGGAAGTAGACTTGTTGGTGATCTTGATTGGGTTCGCCTTCCCCTTATCAGCTATCTTTTGCCTTTTCTTATTGATAATGAAGGGATGAGAAATTTGGTTATACCAATCCATATAGCCCGGATCCTCTTCACATGGATCATCAAGTAAAGGTGTTAACTTGGACGCATCTAATGTGTGATTGTCTAAATTATTCCAAAACTCAACGGTGGGATCAGGATCATACTTTGGTTCCCAAGATGAAGTGGTGCTTTTAGTTCCCTTAACACTTTTTGGTAACAACCTGAATTTCTCGTCAAATAAAGGAACCTTTTGGACGCATCCTAATTGACGGAGTACTCGCCTAGGATCGTATATAACATAACCACCGGGATACCACAATGGCCCATGATACATACCTACCGGAATATCCTCATCTTCAACAACTTCATCTTCTTCATCTTCCTTCTCATATGGTTGAAAAGTGACATCATCAACACCAAGACGGTCTAACGTCTCTCTCAAACTTGCCACCAACTTATTTTTGTTCCTTTTCTTGGAGTCCTCGTACGCGTACCGTGCTGCAGTTGGCTCTGTATCAACATAATCGACATCTTTCTCAAATACTTTGGCCAAGTTCAAAATTGGGAAATGTTCATAATAAGCCGAGTCTATGATTATGAACTCAAACATGTATTCAGCGCAACATGATATCATATAAATAAGCCGATCCTATACACTTGTAAAATTTACGAAATTTTAACAATGATATTCGGCGCAACCCTAATACTATCGAATAAGCCGAATCTAGACTTATGAATTGAAACCTTTATTCGGCGCAAAACTAATACAACCATACAAGCCGATCCTAAGCACATGCAAAAATTCTGAAATTCAAACAACAATTATTCGGCACAAAACTAATACTACCATACAAGCCGATCCTACGCACATGCAAAATTTCTGAAATTCACAAAACATATTCGGCACAAAACTAACACCATCGAATAAGCCGATCCTAAATATAAGTCTCTGTGTCACTAAATTCGGCTCAAAATGGATTTCAGATATACGCCGAGCCGTTCATATGCACTTTCAGGGTTCAGTTTCAAGAACAGCTCGGCGCACATCTAAGATTTGTTTTGCGTCGAACCATACCCTGTAACCGCCGCAGAAACATGATTTTGACGAATTAAATCGACCAAACCAATCTAAAACATCAAATACGAGATGGGTTTGTAGAACTAACCTTCTTATTCTCATTTCCGGAGTTGGTTCTTCTTCAATCTCTTCTTCCGGTTGATTTTGTGGTTGATTTTGAGTTTGTTCTTCACTCTCTAAATCTTCTTCTTCTTCAATGGGTTGTTGAGTCGATCGATTTGAACGAGATACTGGCTTACGACGACCCATTATATAGATGAGTTTAATCGTCGACTAAATTTTCACGAATCGACGATTAAATTTCCGCGATGAAAAAAAAAGAAAGGGAAGGGTGAATGAGTTCGGCTGTGGAGAGGAAGAAGAAGAAGGTGAATGAAACTGATTTTAGGTGTAGTTGATTATAAGTTTTGTATTAGGGTTAGGGATAGATTAGTAGTAATTTAAAGGATTTAAGGGCATATAGGTAATTGAACCACCCCATAGGGTACCCCTTATAAGGTCACCCAAGTTAGGACTAGTGCTTTGTATGCCCAAGAAGATTTTGGTATGCCTAAAATCAGGGTTCGAAAAGTGAGTGCGCCTAATTGAATCCAGACCACAAGGACTTCAGGCATGTGTAGCACACATGTGCATTCAAGAGGGTAGAAAACTTAGGTTTCGATAGAAACCAATACTGCGACCAGAGAAGGAGATCGAGTCCTGCATCAACTCAAAACCACGAGAGGCTACGTTTCTTCTTGCTACTTGCCGGAGTTCGAGATGGGTCAGCAGAGATGAAAAGTTCCGTTTAGATTCAACCAAGAGAAGGAAGTGGAACTCAGGGTTATGGCTGAATTTTGTGGAATTTCAAGACTGAAATCGGTTGAATGAAAGGGGTTTCTGTGCTGTTGTAATGATAGTTTCTGGTGGGATGATTTTTGCAGAATTAAGCAAGGGTTCTTGAGCTCGACTTGCAGGCTGATTTGGGTTCGGAAATACTGATCATTTGATGAAGTTTTTCGACCTGGAATGAAGATGAAGAAATTAATGATGCTGCCATATTTGTTGTTGATAATGAAGAGTGTGTTTAGATGATTGTATGATGGTGGTCTGTGTTGAATGAGGAATTGCTTACAGGGAATGAAGGTCCAGAGAGAGCTAATGCAACAGCAGATTCGTTTCTCCATCACTAGCTCAGGAATGCACACTAAATGTTTGACGAAACGGCTGAGAGAAACTCAGGTGGAAGTGAAGCTATTGCTGTCTGATTTTGGTGGATTGTTTTACAGGAAAGATGGCTGGAGTTCATGGGGATTTGATGTTGTTGGGCATGGCGATGAAGAGGAGTAACAGAAAAGAACTGCAGGGTTGAATTGGGTGCAGATTTGATTTGTTTTCGGTACAATAACACAGCAAAGAACTGCAATTGTGTGAGCTGTGTTCGAGGGGTTTTGATGTTCATCTGCCATGGGTTCGAAATGATCTCAATCGAGAGAAACAAACACATCTGTAGCTCAGGTGGTATGAGAATAATGGGACTGCAACTGAGAGTTGTTGTCGATGGTGTGCAGTTGGATGAATGGATGAAGTATTTGGTTGATTGTTGGAGTTTAACAGGTGCAGTCCAAGGCATGTGTTGCTGCTGTGGTTGGTGCTTGTGTGTGGAGGATCATGGCGTGATTTAGAAGCTGGAGATGACATGGAATGGTGATGAACTGGTGCTGCTTACATAGGTTCGTTTGGTGCAGCCAACACAGGGTCTGGTGAATGTTTGGCAAGGGCTAGGATCTGAGTTAGAAGCCTATAGGATATGGAAATATGGGTACATTGTTTGTATGGATTTGGGTCCGTTAGGTTACGACTTTGCAGAGAGACGAGAAGAGGAGGCGCAGGTTACAACAAAAGATCTACCTCCGGATCACCGTTTTGACGTCCCTGAAGTGCCTGAGAAAAGTCTTGAAAGAGCTTGGAAGCAGCAGCAACTCTGGTTTGCTGCCTGGGTTTATTCTTAACCCTTTCTTTCTTTTAAAACAGTCTTTTAAACCATTGATTTTATTGTTGAGAACAATTTTATTATGAGCAGCTGAACTTATCTTTGATTAGGGGCGATTTCAAAGACGGGAGTATGAACTTATAATCGATATCCAATAGCTTCTTCTTTTGCCATTATTTTCGTTATTGTTTGATTTCTACTATGCCAATAATGTTTATGGATTGTTTGTCAATTGTTTAAGTTCGAAATTAAATAGTTGATTCATAGTCTTATTGCTAGTTTTGAATTCTTCGACCCGTAATTGTCTAGAAAGATAAACATAAGTAGCAATATATGGGTATTGATGATGGGACTTTGTTAAGTACTCATATGTAGAAACTGACAATATTAGATGATTCAAGTTTTTAAGTTCATCACTAGGAACAATCTTATCTCATAAACCTTAAAGCATTTTTTTAAGTCACACCTAGTAAGTGTACTTCTAGGAAACTTGGCAAGTAGAATCCGGTTGTCGGACGCTTCCGTATCCGGTGAACTTAGGAGATAGTAGCAGAATATTAAGCGTACTAATTATTCTGGGGTTGTTAGTAACGAGATAATGCGAAGAACGTAGTTATATATCGATTTGGTTTATATTCCGTGGTCTAGAATGAACCCTTAATCAATCTCATCTCATATTTGAATACAACTTTGTGATTTTCAGAATTTCTACAACAAAAATCTTCTTTGCTAGGAATATTTGCATAACAACTTTTGCTTCATACCTCCCTTGGGACGATCCTGCTTTCATTGTACTACTTGCTAGTGTAAAGAAAAGTAGAGAAATATTATTTGCGAGTTGACACCTCGTCAATTACACATAGCTATGTCCAACGTTTTTCTTCTTGCAATGTTTTTATATTTATTTATTTAAATTCTAAGATTGATTTGGAAGATGATTTTTGCAGTATTAATCTTTATGGTTTTATATATTGCAATTTGTTATGGGATATGTATGTTTGCGTACTTGAACTATGATTGTCCCATACTTTGTCAAAAGTTATCTCTTTCATATGTCGATATGCATGTATTTATAAAAGATTCGATCAATTTTTGACAAAAAAAAATTGAACCTATTGTGTCATTATGCAAATAATTGATGGAAGATAGGATGAATTTTTGTTTACAAAGATTATGTCTATTATATGTCGTTATGCAAATAGTGATAAAAATAGAATGAATCTTTGTCTGTTCATCAGTATTGATCTTCCCTGATCCATATTTTATATAGAACTGCGTGGCTCCGTAATTTCTCTTATGTGAGCATTTCCAACTAGATTAATCATGAATTCTTTTGTGGTTAATTTGGTTGAGTATTCCGATTAAATTAATCATGGGTTTTCTTGTGGTTAGTTTAGTTGAGATTTTTGGATACAAAATCATTTCCTTTGTGATTTTTGGTGTCCAAAGAACTCCTTCTTTTCTCGTAAAAAGTAAGGTCGCTCTTATTGTTCTTTCGGGAATGACATTTTATGGGGGAGAGTTCTTTTTCAACTTGCGCTTAATTTCCATATCTTTGTGGGGAGTGCGGATGTGGAATATTATAGGGGTTATCTTGTATCTTTATAAACTCCTTGATGAATGCATTTAGCTTCGGCTTTATGATTGCATCTAAACAAGTTGATATGTCCGTTTCTTTGGTCTTGAAGCATCTCCATGGAAATTTCATTAGGATCCCACTAGTTTTCGTACCTTTGCCAATTTTATTGACAAAAAAGGGGAGAATTAATGTGTAGTTCACACTACATATACATATGGTTTTCGGATCATTATGTAAGGGGAGTAGTTTTCATGTTGAGATGAAAGTATTGACTAAGGGGGAGTGACACATATCACCATTATTTTTGTCGAAGTTGTGATACAATTGAACTTTGATGATGTATAATAATACTATGACACTGTATAACAATGATTGAGAGCTTTTGTTTTCTCATTGTTATGGCTAAGGATCTTCAACGACTACGATGTTGAACTGAACATCTATGGAATCATGGGAGTACTTGGAAGTGACGAAGATTTCGAGTAATGTTGAAGAACCAAGGAGATCATGCATGTGGACGAGAAGCTACAAAGTTCTACTTATTTTGTAATCCATATGTATTGATATTTTTTCACTAAAATTGACAAAGGGAGAGATTGTTAGAGCATTGCTCGGTCGAACTTGCAAGCGTTGCTATCTCAAGATTGTTTGTCAAATTTAGTTGTCAAAACCATATGTCTTGATTTCTAGTCTACTTATAGCTAAAGTCTCGGACTAGGATAGTTCAGTTTAATTGAGCTCCAGACTCCACCGCGATCATCATATGAATACGAAGAACTACTCAAGGAACCAGTGGAACTTCATCGACTAAAAGGTATGTGGAGACTTGAACTTATCTATCACTCAAAAGTCTATCTACTCTGTCTCCTACTCTTGAGACAAAAGTCGTATAAGTATATAGATTTCAATTATACACATTTGCTATTTCGAGCCGAGTTTAACTCGCCTATCTATTTCTCGAAATATGTGTTGGTAAGCTTTCGCTTTAGCCAAGTTTATCTTTACTCGTGACGAAAATCATGTTGACATTTCAATATCTTGAAAATCGCTTTGATGGAAAATAGTTTGTGAATAACAACTATATAACATCCTCTAAGAATGTTTCAATGATTGAAGTGTAGAGTTGAGATTATGTAACCATCTTTGGATATAAGCATATATAGTGTGTTCGCACATTAGTGTATAAATCCATGAACCGGGAACCAAGTGTATGCATATATGTGTGTACCAAATTGGTGAAGGAGACAGGTTAAGTATGCGTACCCGTACGCATACTGGTGGAAGTTCACGTCCGTGAATATCTGCTGAATTTGGGAATTGAAAAACTCTTAACCAGTCACCTTAAGTATGCGTACCCGTACGCATACTGATGGAAGTTTTCTACCCGAGAATTTCTGCTGAGGTTGGAAACCAAAACCAACTCAAATCTGGTTGCTTAGATACGCATACCCGTACGCATACCTAAGCTAGTTACTTTATCAAATCGGCCAGTTCATGAACTTAAACATTTAAATTATAATGAATGCAATCTTTGCAAACCGTGGCTATAATGTTCATGAATCGATTCAAGTGAGTCAAACCGATTTCGTTTCAATTGTGTCGTCCAAAAGATCTAAGTAATTGAACAACTCTTTAACTAGTTCATTTGAGTCATTTGAACTAGTTGTGGTAAAGAAGAATAAGGTTGATATGAAAGTGCTCATATGGCTAACCATTTGGTTAACTGTTGTGAACCAACTAAGTGTACACGTTTAAGTACGGTTACTCAAACCTAAATGAAATACATTTCATTTGTGTATAACAAGCTAAGATTCGATCTAACGGTTGAAATATATTAGCTTGAATCTAATCAGGTTTTCATCTAATGGTGGATATTGAATGCTTTGTTACTAAGCTAACATTGATTGCAAACCTTGATTTGAAAACTATATAAAGGAGAACTCTAACACCTTGGAAACCTAATCCCCACACCTTCTGTGTGATACTAGTTGTGTTAGCTAGAGTCGATTCTCCTTTAACCTTAGGTTTCTTCTTGATACCCTGTAGGTTGATTACTTAAAGACTTCATTGGGATTGTGAAGCCAGGCCAGACTACTTTTCTTGTAGTTGTGTGATCTGATCTTGTTGTATCTATCGTACGAGTACAATCGTAAAATTGGATTGAGATTGATATCTCTGATAGGAAAGATAGAAAAGAAGTCACATACATCTTCGTCTCATCGTTTTTGATTCCGCAATATCTTGTTTCGCTAGTCGATTAAAATTATTGTGAGGTGATCAATAATTTTAGGTTGTTCTTTGGGAATATAAGTCCGGGTTATCGATTGGTTCATGTTCACCTTGATTTATCAAAATGCGGAACAAAACTCGTAGGTATTTCTGTGGGAGACAGATTTATTTATTATCGTAAACTTTTCTGTGTGATACAAATTTGTTTATTAAAGTCTTCGACTTAAGGACGTAGCAACGCTTAGTTGTGGGTGAGATAAGCTAAGGGAATCAAGTGCGTAGTATCCTGCTGGGATCAGAGACTTAAGGAGCGCAACTGTACCTTGGATCAGTGTGAGATTTATTGGGGTTCAACTACAGTCCAGACCGAAGTTAGTTTGTAGTAGGCTAGTGTATGTAGCGGCTTAATATAGTGTGTGTTCAATCTGGACTAGGTCCGGGGTTTTTCTGCATTTGCGGTTTCGTTGTTAACAAAACTTCTGGTGTCTGTGTTATTTCTTTTCCGCATTATATTGAGTTATATAATAGAGATATCACAGGTTGTGCGTTGAATCGATCAATTGGCAAATCCAACCTTTGGTTTTTGATTGAAATTGTTTGATCCTTGGATATTGGTCTTTGGTACCATCCAAGTTATTTCTCTTGTATTCAATTAGACTCGCAGACTTCTGTTTGCTTGAGTAAGGATTGAATCGATAAATTTATATATTAACACTTTGATATATCTTTCTTAAGATTGAGTTTAACTGTCTAGTTTATTCTCTTGAAAGTATATTGGAGCTAGTCCATACAGAGTGCTAATCGAAATATTGGGTGAGGTTGTTAGACCCTCGCTTTTTCAGACTCTATGGACAAAAACGATACCACCAGTTTTCGATGGATCGAATTACTTATGGTGGAAAATTGTTATGCGTGCCTTTCTTCAAGCACGTGATTTTCAATCATAGGTTCATGTAGTTAATGGCTATGATCCTCCAGTTTTTACAGAAGGCGATGTAACTGTTCCATAGGATATTGGTGCATATGATCCTGCCAAGATTCTCGCTGCAAAGCAAAATTCTGACGAATTAAATGTTATCATCCATGCCATTACCCCAGATCTTCAACGCCATGTGTCTACATGCACTAAGTCTAAAGAATCCTGGGATATCTTAGAAACTGTATTCGAAGAAATTCCTCTGAGAAAGAAGCTAGGGTTCAAAACCTAAATTCTGATTGGGAAAACCTTCGTATGGCTAATGAAGATTCGTGTGATGAGTTTAATCACAAAGTGTCTGAAATTGTTAATGCATTTTTTGCATTGGGTAAGACTATTCCTGAAAGGGACATTGTGATGAAAATTCTTAGATCGTTGCCAGCCAAATACGATTCTAAGAAACATGCCATTGTTGAAGGAAATAACCTTTATACTCTTTCCATAAATACTCTTGTTGGGAAGTTAAAGATCTTTGATCATGAGTATACATCCAAATCTGGGAAGAATATTGCTTTCAAAGCACAAGAACACTATATTACTTGACAAAAGTAAAAGTGTTGGAAGCTCTGTAGTTGATCCTATTGAGACTGATTCATCAGATGAAGATCTTGACAATTCAGTTTCACTGATGACAAGACAGTTTAGAGATCTTCTTTTGAAGAGAAGTAAACGGTTCATCAGAGATAAACCCTGGTCATCAGTAAAACCTCATGACCGTACCCCTCCGAAAAACACGGACACTGTTGTTACTGATGATGAGGATATGCTACAGTGCTTCAAGTGTAAAGTTTTGGTCATTTTGTTAATGAGTGTCCAAATCGTACAAAATACACTGGGAACAAAGGTCTTGCTGAAACGCTTGATGAAATGTCCGATCACTATGATTCAAACGATGCTGAAGTCAAGTGTTGCACTCCTTGGTGAAAATATTGATTTTGATAATTGAGCAATACGTACATCAATCTTGATATTCTTCCTGGAGAAACTTCGTCAACCACTATGGAGGATAAAATAGATTTTTCCATGTCTACTGAAAATTCTATTTCACATGTTTCAGGTACCTCAATTTTTTTAGCATCATGCTCAGCTATGGTGTCTGAATTGTCCTCCACATTGACATGTTCTTATTGTACTTTTAAGGGTCATGAACTCTCTAAATGTTATAAGTACAAACTTAAAAAATAGATATGTCAATAAACTTCAACGGAGAGCATCTCGGTTAGCAAACAAGATCAAACTTGTTCAGAAGTCTAATTCATCTGAGGTAAGTAAATTCAATTATCCGAAAAAGTTAATTTCTAAAGAAATGATTAAACCTCTCCTGAAAAGAACAAGGTATAAACATTCTGTGAAAAAGGGTATTATGAATTCCGTACAAGAATTGAATGGTGGACAGATTATTGTTCACCCTAACACAACTTGATCGTGTTGAAAGTGCATCTAGTCTCATGTGCATGGTCAAAGAGACAAGAGTTGAGCACAATTCAGGCTTTAAGAAAATATTTTTTTTTCTTTTAGTTTTCTGGAATTCTGTTGATCCTTTCATATCATAAATTGGTATTGAAAAGGATTTCTCCTTTTGATTATTAAAAGAGGGTTAAATTCGACAATTCAACCTTTTTTAGGGATGTGAATTGGTCGTACGTGAATCCTTTTGCTTGTATAAAGGTTCCGTAACCCTATATTCCTTTTTCCTTCCATAAAAACTCTTTTTTATCACTAGACTGCTTGTACAGTCTGTTTTGTGTATTCTCACAATCCCATATTTAGAATGGAGACTATAA
The DNA here is from genome assembly GCF_003573695.1 of Papaver somniferum. Classification (NCBI taxonomy): domain Eukaryota; kingdom Viridiplantae; phylum Streptophyta; class Magnoliopsida; order Ranunculales; family Papaveraceae; genus Papaver; species Papaver somniferum. The sequence goes on along the minus strand of NC_039362.1, from coordinate 47,256,171 downwards.
GAATCATGTCTGCTGATGGAAAATATGTTACTACGATTGTTAAGCCATCAATCATGAAGAAAAAAGATAAATCTCATTCCTTTACATCCTTAAAGATAAATAGGAAGAATATTAAGAAACTAAGGGCTATCCCCTCTAATCTTCAGAAGTTTTCTGGTGTTCTTCAAGTATTGAAGGAAACAAGAAAGGAGATTCAACAAATAAAGTCTATTGTTCTAAGAACTCTTGATTTCAGAAGCCCTGGTTCGGCATCAGTCAATAAGGTTTGTTGGAATGGACTCCTTTCTTCATGAACCTTATGTTCCAATGGCTATTGACGACTAGGAGTTCGGGGCCGATAAGGAATTTTTTAGAGGTCTTAATATCTAGGAAACTTCTTATGAGAATTTATTCTTGTGTTTTAAGAAGGATAACTAGGGTTTGGAATAACATATATATTGTGATTACACATAGCTATTGCCAACGATTTTCATCTTGTAATATCTCTCCATCGTTAGATGAAAACCTATTTAAGATTCAAGTTAAGTTTGCTTAAAACCAAAGCAATATCTCTCCACCGTTAGATGGTCTTAGCTTGTTACACACAAATGAAATATACCTTCATTTAGATATGGGTAACCGTACCTAAACGTGTATATCAATTTGACTCAATAACAGTTAACCGAAGTTAGCCATATGAACACTTTTGTCTTGACCACATTCATATAATATGATGATCAAACAAACATGAATGATAATCAAATGAATCTAATTATGTTACTCATAAAGTTGTTCAATTGTATATATATCATAGAAGTATATAAGAACCAATTGAAACAAAATCGGATTGATTCGTAATTGTACAAAGTACTTATACCGAAATCAATTCATGAATATTAAGCCACAGTTTGCAAAGAAATGAATTCCTTAATCTATTAATGCATTTGTTCATGAGTATGAAAACATATTTAACGATTTTAGAACTTTAACCACTAAGTTTGCAAATGGGTACGCAAACTTTAGTTCCGGACTTTGGTCTTGTCCAACAGTTTGCAAACGAGTACGCAAACTGCAGTCACGGACCTAACTCAGGTAGAACCGTTTGCATACTGGTATACAAAATTGGTTCTCGGACTTTAACAGTTAAAACCGTTCGCATACTGGTATGCAAACTTGGTTTCCGTACCTGAATCATACCACAACAGTTTGCATACTGGTATGCATATTGATCACTCTTTTCAGAGTATCAAATATAAAGAAGTATAATATAGTCGAGTTCGAACCACAGAAACTGTTGGTGCTCAAAAGAGTTTTTTTTCTTAGCAAAGCAATAATATAAAGTTGAATTGTAATTGAGTTGTGAATTGCAGCAAACAATAATTGTGAAAGAAAGAAAGAAATGATTGTAGTATCTACCAAGACTTGAGGTTTCACCTAATAGTTCAAGTACTTAGATGACCAAATGATAACTCAAATAGAAGCAGATAATAATCTGTTGTATCAGGAAAATGTGGCGAATGTACCAGTAATAACTAGACTGACATCATTCCCTATCCTGATTCCTAAGAAAATATAAGAACAAATAAGAAGTTATACAGTGATTCCTAAGCATTCAATGTATTTGGAAATCAAAATAAATCAAAGAAGTATATCAACACTCTTATCACAAATATAAATCAGAAAGAAAGGAAATGAATTGGACAAAATAACTTCGATTAATGATCAAACTAGACAATTGAACACATTAGGCTTCCCCTCTTGTCTTGGCAGAGAAGGGGTTTATCTTCTCATGGTTGTGTATAAAGCCATAAAAAGTATTGAATGAATAATCTAACACAAAAGAGAACTAACAGCTAGAACTAATTGGGATATTCAAAGAAAAGAATTCAGATTGTGGTATTCCAGCGTACCCTTCTTGGTTGATTAAGCTCATCATTTATACAGCAAAAACTTGACTTCTTCTCTAACTACTTGATTCAAACACTTCCTGGATTTGGGGAAAACACTCCATATAGCTGTAACGTCTTCCACATATTTCTGCTCATACCAGCTGAAATCAGTTGTTGATTACCTGTATTTGACTCTATAGAAACAACTATCTTCCTATAATTTCTCCCAATTTAGTCAATGTAAACAACAACCGAAGTCCCCATTTTTGTTGCATGCAATGGGATCATGAATCAACAATATACGCCATAGAAAACCAATTATTTTCGCTGCCAGTACCGTCTTCTCCTTGTTGTTGTTAATTTCCCTCCAAAAGCCAGAAACCCATCGACGTTGTTGTGTAATCCTTTTCCTTCATTTAATGTCAACCCCCCCCCCCACACACACACAATAGCTCCATTCTAGCCTCAGCATCATCAATTGCAGACCACCAAACACTACCAGCAACTTCCCATCTCCTCTCACAACACCTATCTCCTTCTCGTTTCATCTCAGAAATCCAACTCCCGCAAACCCATTGTAGTTGCTAGCTTGAAATATAAATCCATCACTGTTATCTCCTCAACCATCAGCTGCAACCGATCGACCACGACCAACGAACTGACCCTAAAGCAATACCAAGAATAGCTCCAATTTCATGTTTTGTTGCTGCCAAATCGAGATGGTAAGAACACTACAGATCAAGAGTTGATGCTTCTCTGATTTCTTGACTGAATCCAGTCCATACCCTTCAATCAATCGAACCCCAATGTTAGAGCATCGCTCGGTCTACCTCTCATGCATTGCTATCTCAAACATGTTTGTCAATGTTAGTGATCAAAACTATGAGTCTTAATTTCTAGCCTACATAGCTAAGTCTCGGACTAGGATATAAAAGTGTAGTTGAGCTCAAGGAATTCATGGCAATTCAATGATAACGACGAAGATCTACACAAGGAACCGTGGAAATTCATCAACAAAAAGGTATGTGGAGACTTGAACTTATATGTCACTCAAAAGTCTATCTCTTCTATCTCCTACTTCTTATGAGACAAAAGTCGTATGCTATATAGACTATATCATACACATTTGACATTTCGAGCTGAGCATTCATTGCTTATCTTTTATCTCGAAATCATGTGTTGGTAAAGCGTTTCGCGTTGATCAAGTTTATCTTCACCTAGTGACGGAAGTCATGAAAAGTTCCAATCACTTTCAGAATTTCTCTGACGTGAATCAGTCTGTGAATAACGGCTACATAGCGTCCTCTGAGAATGTCTCAATGATTGAAATGAGAGTTTAGATTACATAACCATGTATTCCTTGAACTGAAGTTTTCGAACTTTGTTGATCAAGAGAAATCGGGAGGATTGTGGAATTGGCTTGCCAAGTCCGCGAACCTAGTTCGCAGACTCAATCCGCGAACTGTCGGAAGTTCTCGACCGAGAATTTCTGCTGGGATTTTCCAAATACTCGTTTGTGTGCTTAGTCCGCGAACTCAGTCCGCGAACTGGCGGAAGTTCTCTTTCCGAAAATTTCTGCTGAGTTTGGAAAACTCAACCGATTAACTTAAGTCCGCCAACTTTTTTGTGAACTTAAGAGGTTATGATCTAAAGATGTGCTCTGAACATGAAACATTAAATTACTAAGGAATGCTTTATGCAAACCATGGCTATAATGTTCATGATCCGATTCAATCGAATCGAATCATCTTTGCTTCAATTGTGTCTTGTGTAGTTACATAAGATCTCATAGCAATTGAACAACTCTGTAACTAGTTCATTTGAGTCAATTGAACTAGTTATGGTGAAGAAGAACAAGGTTAATATGCAATGCTCATATGGTTAACCTTTTGGGTTACTATGTTGAACCGACATACACGTACACGTTTGGGCATGGTTTTCACGAACCCAGTAAACGTCTACACAAATGTGTGTGACAAGCTAAGTTTTCGATCTAACGGTTGAGAAATATTAGCTTGAATCTAAATCAGGTTTTCATCTAACGATGGATAAGGATTGCTTTATAACTAAGGCAAAACCCTGTTTGAAGGTTATATAAAGGAGACATCTAGCATTGTGCAAAACTAATCCCCACACGTCTGTGTGCTTCTAGTGCGCCCGCTAGAGTCTATCTCCATTAACCTTTGATTTTCTTCTCTAAAATCAGGTTAACGACCTAAAGACTTCATTGGGATTGTGAAGCCAGACCGATACTACTTTATCGTAGTTATGTGATCTGATCTTGCATCTTTTATCGTACGAGTACAATCGATTGATTGGCTTGAGATCGTGAGAGTTCTCTGATAGGCAAGATAAAGAAGTCAAAAACATCTTCGTCTCACTGTTTGTGATTCCTCGACAATCCGCTTGTGTAGTCAGGAAGGATTGTAGAGAGGTGATTGATTAATCTAGGATGTTCTTTGGGAATCTAAGACCGGATTATCAATTGGTTCCTGTTACCTTGATTTTATATCTAAAGACGGAACAAAACCTAGGGTTTATCTGTGGGAGACAGATTTATCCTTTTATAGACTTTTCTGTGTGAGACAGATTTGTTTATTATCAAGTCTGCGATTTTGGGTTGCAGGTTTTGGGTGAGATCAGCTAAGGGAATCAAGTGCGCAGTATCCTGATGGGATCAGAGGCGTAGGAGTACAACCGTACCTTGGATCGCTGGGAGACTGATTGGGGTTCAACTATAGTCCAGTCCAAAGTTAGATTGGAGTAGGCTAGTGTCTGTAGCGGCTTAATACAGTGTGTTTTCAATCTGGACTAGGTCCCGGGGTTTTTATGCATTTGCGGTTTCCTCGTTAACAAAATTTATGGTGTCTGTGTTATTTCTTTTCCGCATTATATTTGTTATATAATTGAAATAATACAGGTTTTGCGTTAAAGATCATCAATTGGAAATCCGACCTTTGGTTGTTGATTGATATTGATTGATCCTTGGACATTGGTCTTTGGCACCGTCCAAGTTATCTCTCTTTGATAAAGACTCGTAGATTTCCATTTGCTTGAGTAAAGATCAAATCGAGAGGTTGAGATATAAACTCTTTGATATATCTTTTTATTGATTGAGTCTAACTGTTTAGTTGATTCTCATAAAAAGTATATTGGAGTTTGTCCATACAGATTGCTAAACGAAATATTGGGTGGTGTTGTTAGACCCCCGTTTTTTCAATTGGTATCAGAGCAGGCAAACACGTTAAAGACCTTATAAGTCTGTGTTTGTAGCGATCTGATTATGGACGAGTCTATCTCTAATAACGTACCAGTTCAGAAATTACCAGATGATTCTAAAAGCTTGGATTCACCTGAGAGAACTGTCACATCTAAGTCAATATCTAAACATTCTCTTGATGTAAAAACTGTTGATTGGGAAACTCTCCTAGAAGAACAGTTGGATGAACTTTCTGATGAAGGTGATTCAGATATTGATAGAGATGTTGATGAGGAAGTCTCAGAGTATGTTAAGTTTTTGGATTCATGGAACATGAAGAAGATTACAACTTCTCATGTCTCACCTCTTCTGATTCCTCTCTGTCGAGAAAACAAGAAATTGAGAAGATGTTACGCAGGTGTTTATTTTTCGAATCGATCCTCAAGGATTCTGAGGAAAACCTGCGTATGAAGTCACTTGAATGTGATAATCTTTATCAAAAGTACTTTTTGTTGGAAGAGAAATTTGCAGAGTCTGAAGCAAGGTTTAACTCCCAGCAAACAAGTTTTGACGACAGAGGAAGCGCTCGAGAAAAACGCCTTGAGGCTGATTTAGCTGCTGCTCTTGATAAAATCAAGATGTTGGAAGATGACTTGAAAAAGTTCAATACTAGTTCAAGCAAATTAACCACTATGCTAGGAGCAAGTAAAAATCATCGTGATACACGAGGATTGGGCTATAAGGGAGTAGATGCTCCAAGTACTAGCAAAGAGGTAAAATTTGTCAAGGCTAGTGATTCTTCTCACCAAAAGGTTTCCACTGATGGAAAAAGTGAAATACCTTCTACGTCAGTTAAGGTTCAAAAGAGCAAAGTATATCAACCTCCAAAACCAGCACACATGAATCCGAGTAAGAACGTTCCTTATATTTGTCATTATTGTGGAAACAAAGGTCACCTGGAAAGGAGATGTCGTTTTCGTATAAGGAATGCAAAACTTCATGATATTCTTGTTTGGGTATCAAAAGAAGTTGTTAAACCGGGATCATATGTTAAGGATAACACTCTTGACATTACAGGTTGTAAACTTCCAACCTTTAGGAAAAGGAATCAGTGATGTGATAATCCTAGATTTGCCTATAAACGTCATACGAAGCCTTTTCACAATCGTAATGGTTATCAAAAGGATAACTTCGTAAAGACGAAGACAAGATCTGATGCTTCAATTGGAGAAAGATTAACTTGCAAAAGAATAGTCATTCCAATTCTCTTCCGGAAAATCTTGAAGAAAGTAATGGTAAGAAGGTTTCGATCGTTCCTAAACGCACTCAAAAGTGGATACCAAAGAAAGTCAATGATGGTTTGAGTGTGAAAAGGAATGATCTCCCAGAAATTTCCATGACTATTGAGAAAGCAGTATCCATGATGCTGGAACTTAAAGAGTTCTTTGGGAAGATGGATTTGGATGTGAAAGTTTATAGAAGTGATCTCTTTCATGATAATCCAAAGGTCACTTGTGGTGAGCAAGACTTTTTTCACCCCAACGCAACTTGATTGTGTTGGAAGTGCATCCTCATCAAGGAATGCCCTGCTTTGTATACGGTGAGGGAAGCACCAGAATTGAGGCACACAGATTATGTTCGGTAAGGCGGTAGAATTCGATTGGATTCATCTAAAAAAGGTATGTCTATAAACTTGAGCAAGATTTGTACTTTTATTTGCTTAGAATACTTATAATAATCTAGCTTATCGTTCATTTCTACCTAACTTGATCTGTGTTTAAGGTTCTTAAATGTTTAGGTTTGAAAATAATAGTTCGGGATGTTTGGACTACATGGTACACATACCAAGTATGCATAACAGCATTCAAAATCAAAATCCAGGGGTTTAAGTTCGCAAACCCGTATGCATACTTGACGTCGATATTCGGTAAACTTGTTTTGGCCATAACTTCTTCGTCCGAACTCGGATTTACCTCATTCTTTTTGAATTATATTCATTATTGAATTCCCTTCAAAATGAAGATGAGAATTGTTGAATTTGGATGAGTTAATTTTGGTCTTTGTCCTGTCTCTTATTTTTTAGTGTTTGCTCCGTTTCGTTGCACTTATTCTATTCTCTTGGACTTGGGAACTGGGATTCTTGGAGAAATCATATTCTAAGTTATTTTGTGGTTGTTACAAGAGTGATGTTGGTGAATCACATAGAAGGAAGTTCGAGAAGGGGTAGTAGTTCACATTGCTATATATTCTTGAGTATTCACAATCATCTCATGTGAACTATGGTGCATAGTCGTCAATGACTTTGTATGTTCTTCTTTGTTAAGGAAATATTTTTATACGCTTTTGATAACCACTCTTGGTATAAATACGTGCGAAAAAGATTGATTCTACCTTCTAAGGGCAAAGATTATTATTGCAGTATTAATCATTATGATTTTGTGATATTGCAATTGTTTATGGGATATGTATTGTTTGCATCTGTGAACTTGAAGGTCCCATATGTTGTCAAAAGTAAAGTCGTTCATGAATCGGTATGCATATTGATGAAAGGACGAATGGACTTTTTACATATACAAAAGTTATGCCTATGCAATCATGTATTTGATGGAAAATAGGATGATATCTTTTGTTTGACAAGGATAAAGTCTATTATGTTGTTATGATGGAAAATAGAATAGATCCTTGTATGTTATCCACGGTATTGATCTTCATTGATCCATTTTATTATGTTTTACCGTGAAGGCTCCATTGTGTGTCTTATGTTGAGCACCTTACAACTAAGTCGATTTACCTTGGTTTTGTTGGTTGTTCCATAAGATGCTATATGTCGAGCATTAGGAACTAAATTAATCAACTAGTTTGGTTATTTAGTTAGTACTCCATAAGTCTCGGGAATGACATAAAATGGGGGATAGGTCTTTTGAACTTGTGTTTAATGGTAATATCTTGCGGGGTGTGCGGCTGTGGAATTTTATAGGGGTTATCTTGTATCTTAAAACTCCTTGATGAATGCATTTAGCTTCGGCTTTATGATTGCATCTAAATTAAGTTGGTATGTATTTTTATTTTAGTCTATGAAATGTCTCTTGTGGAAATTTCATTATGATCACGTTCTCGTACCTTTGCCAATTTTATTGACAAAAAGGAGGAGAAATAATGTAGTTCACACTACAAATACATATGGTTTTAGGATCATTGTGTAAGGGGGAGTGGTTTCCATGATCGAGATGGAGTATTGACTAAGGGGGAGTGATACATATCACCATAGTATTATTGTTAAAGTCGTGATACAATTGGACTTTGATATTACATAATAATACTATGACACTGTATAATACTGATCGAGAATTTCTCTCATTGTTATAGCTATGGATCTTCAACAACGGTGATGTTAAACTTACAACCTTTGGGATCATTGGAGTACTTGGAAGGACGAAGATTTCAGGGAACGTTGAAGATTAGACTATGGAATAGGAGCCACTAAGGTTTATCTTTTTTGTATTCCATATGTATTAATAGTTTTGTCACTAAAACTGACAAAGGGGGAGATTGCTAGAGCACAGCTCGGTCGACCTCGCATGCGTTGTTATCTCAAGCATGTTTGTCAATGTTAGTGATCAAAACTATGAGTCCTGATTTCTTGCCTACATAGCTAAGTCTCGGACTAGGATAGAAAAGTGTAGTTGAGCTCAAGGACTTGATGGAAATTCAACGACAATGACGAAGATCTACACAAGGAACCGTGGAACTTCATCAACAAAAAGGTATGTGGAGACTTGAACTTATCTATCACTCAAAAGTCTATCTCTTCTATATCCTCTTTCGTATGAGACAAAAGTCGTATGCTATATAGACTAGATCATATACATTTGACATTTCGAGCTGAGCATTCATTGCTTATCTTTTATCTCGAAATCATGTGTTGGTAAAGCGTTTCTCTTTGATCAAGTTTATCTTCACCTAGTGACGAAAGTCATGAAAAGTTTCAATCACTTTGAGAATTGCTCTGACGTGAATCGGTTTGTGAATAAAGGCTACACAGCATCCTCTGAGAATGTCTCAATGATTGAAATGAGAGTTTAGATTACATAACCATGTATTCCTTGAACCGAAGTTTTCGAACTTTGTTGATCAAGAGAAATTGGGAGGATTGTGGAATTGGCTTTCCAAGTCAGCGAACTGTCGGAAGTTCTCGACCGAGAATTTCTGCTGGGATTTTCCAAATACTCTTTTGTGTGCTTAGTCCGCGAACACAGTCCGCGAACTGGCGGAAGTTCTCTTTCCAAGAATTTCTGCTGAGTTTGGAAAACTCGACCGATTAACTTAAGTCCGCGAACTTGTTTGTGAACTTAAGAGGTTATGATCTAAATATGTGCTCTCACATGAAACATTAAATTACTAAGGAATGCTTTTTGCAAACCGTGGCTATAATGTTCATGAGTCGATTCAATCGAATCGAATCATCTTTGCTTCAATTGTGTCTTGTGTAGTTACATAAGATCTCATAGAAATTGAACAACTCTGTAACTAGTTCATTTGAGTCAATTGAACTAGTTATGGTGAAGAAGAACAAGGTTAATATGAAATGCTCATATGGTTAACCTTTTGGGTTACTATGTTGAACCGACATACACGTACACCTTTGGGCATGGTTTTCACGAACCCAATAAACGTCTACCCAAGTGTGTGTGACAAGCTAAGTTTTCGATCTAACGGTTGAGAAATATTAGCTTGAATCTAAATCAGGTTTTCATCTAACAGTGAATAAGGATTGCTTTGTAACTAAGGCAAAACCCTGATTTGAAGGCTATATAAAGGAGACATCTAGCATTGTGCAAAACTAATCCCTACACGTCTGTGTGATACTAGTGCGCCCGCTAGAGTCGATTTCCATTAACCTTTGATTTTCTTCTCTAAAATCAGGTTAACGACTTAAAGACTTCATTGGGATTGTGAAGCCAGACCGATACTACTTTATCGTAGTTGTGTGATCGGATCTTGCATCTTCTATCGTATGAGTACAATCGATTGATTGGCTTGAGATCGTGAGAGTTCTCCGATAGGAAAGATAAAGAAGTCACATCGTTTCACTGTTTGTGATTCATCGACAATCCGCTTGTGTAGTCGGGAAGGATTGTAGAGAGGTGATTGATTAATCTAGGTTGTTCTTCGGGAATATAAGACCGGATTATCAATTGGTTCTTGTTACCTTGATTTTATATCTAAAGATGGAACAAAACCTAGGGTTTATATGTGGGAGACAGATTTATCCTTTTATAAACTTTTCTGTGTGAGACAGATTTGTTTATTATCAAGTCTGCGATTTTGGGTTGCAGGTTGTGGGTGAGATCATCTAAGGTAATCAAGTGCGCAGTATCCTGTTGGGATCAGAGGCGTAGGAGTACAAATGTACCTTGGATTGGTGGAAGACTGATTGGGGTTCCATTATAGTCCAGTCCGAAGTTAGCTTGGATTAGGCTAGTGTCTGTAGCGGCTTAATACAGTGTGTATTCAATCTGGACTAGGTCCCGGGGGTTTTCTGCATTTACGGTTTCCTCGTTAACAAAATTTCTTGTGTCTTTGTTATTTCTTTTCCGCATTATATTTTTTATATAATTGAAATAATACAGGTTGTTCGTTAAAGATCATCAATTGGAAATCCGACCTTTGGTTGTTGATTGATATTGATTGATCCTTGGACATTGGTCTTTGGTACCGTCCAAGTTATCTCTCTTTGATAAAGACTCGTAGATTTCCATTTGCTTGAGTAAATATCAAATCGAGAGGTTGAGATATAAACTCTTTGATATATCTTTTTATTGATTGAGTCTAATTGTCGGGTTGATTCTCATAAAAAGTATATTGGAGTTTGTCCATACAGATTGCTAAGCGAAATATTGGGTGGTGTTGTTAGACCTCCACTTTTTCAATTGGTATCAGAGCAGGCAAACACGTTAAAGACCTTATAAGTCTGTGTTTGTAGCGATCTGATTACGGACGAGTCTATCTCTAATAACGTACACGGATTGATCTCAATATCATGTCAAACTTGATCTCAATATCATGTCGAAACACTCGCGAATCCCCTGCTAGCGAGTTACTGTATTCCTTTGTTTGCATATATGTCGAGGAACTGAATACGGCTGCTTTAATTTCTTAGTAAATGGCAAAGACTGGCCATATAAGATAAGGGTTCGGATTTCATCACCGTTCTCTTCTTGCACGCCTTAGGAAAACGATACTTATCGCGAACCTAAGCTTTAAAATTTGGAATAGAAAGAAACCTATAGGGTAACGAGCTTAGTAGGAAAGTCGTTCAAAAAATATTGGTTACCCTTTTAAGCATACTTCGAAGTTCATGATGGTTTCTGTGAGTTGAATGCGTGACTGCGCCGCCTTGTAATACCGGTGAGGCCTTGGGTATCAAAGCTCCACTGAGCTTCCCTTGCCTCTATTCAACTTACTTTGACTCGGATTGATTCCAGAGGGGTTTTCTTAAATTGAAACGAATTCCCTTTTGAAGGATTAGAAGCTGGTCTAGAAACAATCTAAGTGGAGCCATCATGCTTTTTGTTTGCTATAAATCAGTAGGTTTGCTGTGGTGGAGTCAGCCTTGTTTGTGTTTGCTTATATATTCCCTTCCTTTTAGGATTTTTCTTTGTATTTTTGTTTTTCTAGTGTATGCCCGAGGTCATTAGAGAGCGGGCTTGGAAAAGAAACACTCTAGGTCGTTTGATTAGTGACAAACCTAGTAGTTCTTCTTGTGAAGGCGGGGAGCTCGAAGACTCTTCTTTTGAGAGCCCTGTTTTTGGAAATTTCAGCTTTGAAAACTTGACAATTAGTGAAGAAAGTACTCCTAGTCCTTTGGTAATGCCATAAATGGCAACTTTGAAAGCTTTGTTAAACCCAACTAGGACCTCTCGTCCGTCTTGTATCAAGTTAGATGAAACTGAGGCAAATTATGAACTGAAACCTGGGACTTTACAAATGCTCCCAATGTTTTTAGGAAAAGAGAATGATAACCCCTATTTTCATGTTAGTGAATTTGAGGAAGTTTGTAGCACTCTGAAAATTAAAAACCTAAGTGATGATGCGTTGAAACTTAGGTTATTCCCCCTTTCCTTAAAATATAAAGCCAAATCTTGGCTGTATAGTTTGGCCTCTGAGTCAATTGAAACCTATGACCAACTTACTTCTGCCCTTATACATAATTTTTTACCAAGGCATAAAACATCGTCTATTAGGACACAAATCTGTACTTTTGCCCAACAAGAGGGAGAATATTTATATAGGTACTTAGAAAGGTTCAATGACTTGATATCTCAATATCCTCATCATGGTTTGGAGAAGGTTAGGTTAGTTCAGATCCTCTATGAGGGTTTAGATTGTTCAACAACAACCATGGTTGAGTCCTTATGCATAGGTGGGTTTGAGAATAAAACTGTTGATGAAGCGATGACATTTTTGAATGAAATCGCCGATAAGACCCAACAATTGGAAAATAGTAGGGAACCCCAGAAAACAATTCTTCTAAGTAGAGGAAATGTTAATAGGGTAGAAGGAACTTATGAGTCAGATGCCAAAATAGCAGCTATAGACAAAAGGTTAGAAGCCTTAGAATTAGGTCATTCTAGTGGTAGTAGTGGAAGAAATGAGCCTTTTTGGGAAGGCCTTGTTGTTGAAGAGCAAGACAATGCTCTTTATAACAACACTAGGTTTGACAACCGACAGAAGTTTGACCCATATTCAGAAACCTATAACCCTGGCTGGAGAAACCATCCAAACCTTTCTTGGTCCAAGGGACAGAATCAAGGTCAGTCTAGTAATGCTCAGGTTCCCACAGGTTTTGGCTATACTAAGAATCCTTCAGCTCCGGCACAGTTTCAGAACCCTTCGGATAAGAAGATTATGAGTTTAGAAGAGTCTCTTGCTTTGTTAACTCGTAATACTGTGCAGTTTCAGCAATCTGTTGCTCAAGGTTTAGAAGAAAATAAGATAATAGGTCAGGCTAACTCTCAGGATATTTCCGAGTTGAAAAACCAGGTTAGTCAGATAAATGAGTCTTTAAGAGAAAGAGGTAAGTTTCCTAGTCAGACTCAACCCAACCCTAGAGGAATTAATGAAATGGGTGAAAGACCATCTGATCATGTGAATTATGTTACAACCCTTAGGAGTGGGAAGAAAGTTGACAATAAGGTTACCATGCCTGAAAGTGAACATGTTGTAGTTCACCCTTCTGAGCCAGAAAATGAGGAGACTGATAGAGTCTCTAAAGAGACCAATGAGGGTCCTGTTGAGCCCGTCTTTGTTCCCAGAGCCCCGTTCCCCCAGCTGCTAGTTCCAACTAAGAGGGAGTCCAACTTTAATGATATATTGGAGGTTTTTAAGGAGGTAACTATCAACCTACCATTGTTGGATACGATTAAGCATATTCCCGCTTATGCCAAGTTTCTTAAGGACTTGTGTACACGAAAGCGTAAGCTTAGTGTCCAAAAGAAAGCCTTCCTAGCTAGTCACGTGAGTTCCATTATTCAGAATACCACTACTCTTAAGTATAAAGACCCAGGGTCCCCTACCATTTCTTGCACAATAGGTAAATACCGTGTTGAGAAAGCTTTGCTTGACTTAGGAGCAGTGTGAATTTACTTCCATACCATGTGTACCTCAAGCTAGGACTTGGTGATATGAAACCTACCCAGATGACACTTCAGTTAGCTGATAGGTCCGTTAAAATTCTTCGTGGTGTGATCGAGGATGTTCTTATTGAGGTCGACAAGTTTATTTATCCAGTGGATTTTGTTATCCAAGATACCCAACCTGTCCCTGACCCAGAGAACCAGATACCAGTGATTTTAGGTCGCCCATTTTTAGCAACATCCAATGCGATCATTAATTGTCGAAGTGGCATTATGAATTTGTCTTTTGGTAATATGACTATTGAGCTGAACGTCTTTCATATTAGTAAGCTACCCTCTGAACTAGATGACTCGAGCATAGAAGAGGTAAACATGACAGGAACATTAGTCGAGGAGTCATTACCTAACATTTTGTTAGAAGATCCATTAGAGAAATGCCTAGATCACTTTGGGATTGATTTCGATGATGATAATGTGATTAATGAGGTGAATGCTTTGTTAGATTCAACCCCTTTGTTAGACACTAGTAACAGATGAAAACCTAAGTTCGAACCACTACCAGTTTCTAAGTATACCCTAGTTCCTTCATCAGAAGAGCCTCCTAAGTTGGACCTAAAACCATTGCCAGATACCCTGAAGTATGTGTTTTTAGGCCCGTCTGAGACTTTACCTGTGATTGTTGCTTCCGACTTGGATAGTGATCAGGAAAGTAGGCTAGTGACCGTCCTTCAAAACAACAAAGAAGCTTTAGGGTGGACCATGGCAGACATTAAGGGTATAAGTCCTACTGTTTGTATGCATCATATCTATTTAGAGGAAGATACCAAACCTTCTAGGGAGATGCAACGAAGACTAAACCCTAATATGAAAGAAATAGTTCGAACCGAGGTTCTTAAGCTGTTAGATGCAGGCATTATCTACCCCATTTCAGACAGTAAGTGGTCAGCTCCGTTCAGGTTGTTCCCAAGAAATCCGGTATTACTGTAGTCCAGAATGATAATAATGAGTTAATCCCGACCCGAGTGACCACGGGTTGGCGTGTTTGTATTGACTATAGGAAATTGAACAAGGTCACTCGGAAGGACCACTTTCCCCTTCCCTTTATCGACCAAATGCTAGAGAGATTAGCTGGACATAGTCATTACTGTTTTCTAGATGGCTACTCAGGCTACAATCAGATCGTTATTTCCCCAGAAGACCAAGAAAAAACTACTTTTACCTGTCCCTTTGGTACCTTTGCGTATAGACGCATGCCTTTCGGGATATGTAACGCCCCTGCGACTTTTCAGCGTTGCATGATGAACATATTTTCCGATATGGTAAAAAAGTTTTTAGAGGTCTTTATGGATGATTTTTCAGTGTTTGGTTCGTCTTTCGATGAGTGATTGCATCATTTGTCATCAGTGTTGACTAGGTGTAAGTAAAAGAATCTAGTGCTTAATTGGGAGAAATGTCATTTCATGGTTCGATCAAGAATTGTTTTAGGGCATATCGTATCTTCTAAGGGTATAGAGGTAGATAAAGCCAAAGTTGACCTTATCAAGACTTTACAGGTCCCAAAAACCATAAGAGATATTAGGTCATTCTTAGGGCATTGTTGTAGTATTGAAAGTGGTAGTAAAAAGTTCGTTGCTCGGACTTGAAAAGATTTTTAAAACAAAAATATATACAAAATTGTCACAGGATCAAGAGACACTAGGACTTAGGATTCCACCATTAATCACATTCAATCAGTTCATATAACGACTCATAACTATTCTAGCTCTTTTGTTGACTCTTTTATTTGCCAAAAATATATTTTGTAAAACATCAATTGTAAATCACAAGCATGGTGCATCAAAAGCTCTTACGTCTAAGCATACACCATCAAACGAAATCACAACTAATTAATAAAAATCATAAAAAGATAAAAACAAGTGCAAAAGTCATAAAGAATCGATCATAGTTACCAAACGTTTGTGAAATAAGGCTTCCTCGGTCATCCCAGTGTTGGGGTTTAGCTCTTCATGGTAAAAACACAGACAAAATAATCACTCATGGCTGAATAGGTGTTTTTATTGAAGAAATAAGATGAAACAGAAATTCGCAACGCTGCCGAAGTGTTACAGCGTCGCTGTTACAAAACAGATGATGTTGTTTATATACGATAGTAACGATATGCTGTAGATAAATGACAGTTTGATTTCGCTGTAAGTACTGTGGAAAAACGACAGACTCTGCGAGTCCGTTCTTCCTTCTTCGTCTTCCTCTTCGAGCAGCAGCAGCAGCAGGTATGATTTCTGTTCTTCGTTTCTCTGCGTTCCAAGTGACCCCAAAACTCTTGATCCCACTTCTCTGACTCAAAGGAAACTCTTTTATACCCAGCAACAACTCATTAACTTCCCAAAAATCTTCACAGTAATTCGAGAATATTTTTCTCAATATTTTTTCCTGTTTTACAAAAATCATGTCCCCAAATCTTTACGCGTCTTCTGAAACTCTCTGAATCCTTCATAATCTGGATATATTCGAATCCCAGCTGTATATCTTCTCATAACGCACGTATATCCTCCAACAGAATCCAATATTCTGAAAATATTCTCACGTCTCTGTTTACTTTGTTCTCCTATTCTAGCCCAAGTTGATCGATTAAATTGCTTGTACTAACTCTGTTTAGTGTACTCAAGTCCATCCCAATGGATTTCGGATGTTGAATCTCTTCAAAACAGCCCAAGAATTCAAATCAAAAATTCATGCAGATGTGAAGAACATTTCCCGCCATTTTGAATTTTCAAATCGTGAAGAAGGGTGTCCCCCTAACCACTGTTGGGTGTCCCCTTAGTAATTTGGGCTGAAATAGTAATTTTTCTAGTTTCCTCCGGGACATTTCTGGTACATTTCTGGGGCGCCTCCAGGACATTTCTCCAGGGTGTAAATCATCATTTTTTTGAGCAACTCTTTCCATACAAGGGTATTTTCTCCAAAAACACCTAAACAAACATAAAAACACAATATTAGTACAAAAATAGAGTTCCAACAATACAGGCATTGAGGAAAAATTAGACACAAAAATGTGTCTATCAGGCATGCAGGTTTTTTTCGTCGATTCATTAAGGATTTTAGCTTGATTTCTAGACCTCTTTGCAATTTGCTTGCAAAAGATGTTAAGTTTGTCTTTGATGATGCTTGTTTAGAGGCTTTTGAGAAGCTCAAGACTTTACTCACTACCGCCCCCATAGTCCAGGCACCCAACTGGAACCTATCCTTTGAGATCATGTTTGATGCTTCAGATTATGCTATTGGTGTTGTGCTAGGTCAGCGAGAAAACAAATTACTTCATGTGATTTACTATGCTAGCAAAACTCTGAATGATGCCCAGTTAAACTATACCACTACCGAGAAAGAACTGTTAGCCATTGTGTTTGCCTTAGACAAGTTTAGACCCTATCTCTTAGGTTCTAAGATCGTCATATATACTGATCATGCCGCTTTGAAATATCTTCTGTCTAAGAAGGATACAAAACCTAGATTGATTAGGTGGATCCTTTTGTTGCAAGAGTTTTCTCCATACATTAGAGACAAAAAGGGTGCCGAAAATGTTGTAGCAGACCACTTGTCTAGGCTAGTTGTTAGTTCCCCTGATGATTCCCTTCCTATCAGGGATAGCTTTCCTGATTAACAATTTTTCTTTGTTACCCAACTACCTTGGTATGAGAATATAGTGAACTATCTTGTTACTGGTCGAATACCCCAACATTGGGGTAAACAAGATCGTTCTAGGTTTTTAGATGAGGTTAAGCACTTCTTTTGGGATGATCCTTATTTGTTTAAGTATTGTCCAGACCAGATTATTAGGAGATGTATACCTGAGAGTGACCAGTTCAGTATTATTTCCTTTTGTCATGATCATGCTTGTGGGGGTCACTTTAGTGCTAAGAAAACTGCTGCTAAGATATTGCAGTGTGGATTCTATTGACCTTCGTTGTTTAAAGACTCTCACAGTTAATGTGTGACTTGTGAATGTTGCCAGAAATTAGGAACCATATCCCGTAGGAACATGGTTCCCTTGAGCCCTATTTTAGTTGTTGAGGTCTTTGATGTGTGGGGTATTGACTTTATGGATCTGTTTCCTAATTCTTTTGGTAACTTATACATCCTTGTCGCTGTAGACTATGTCTCTAAGTGGATTGAGGCGGTTGCTTGTAAAACCAATGACCATAGGGTTGTGATTGAGTTCTTGAAAGATAATATACTTACACGTTTTGGTACACCGCGAGCTATAATTAGTGATAGAGGGTCGCACTTTTGTAATGGACCTTTTAGGCTTTTGATGAAGAAATATGGTATTACACATAAGGTAGCTACCCCTTATCATCCTCAGACTAGTGGTCAGGTAGAAGTTTCCAATAGGGAGATAAAACGTATATTAGAGAAAACAGTTAATCCTAATCCGAAAGACTGGTCGTCTAGGCTAACTGATGCCTTATGGGCTTACCGTACTGCGTTTAAGACCCCCATTGGAATGTCGCCTTATCGGCTTGTTTATGGCAAGGCATGTCACTTACATGTTGAGTTAGAACATAGAGCTTATTGGGCTGTTAAGCAGCTAAATTTTCCACTCGACAAGGCAGGAGCCCATAGGAAACTCCAGCTCAATGAGTTGGAAGAGATTCGTAGAGATGCATACGATAGTGCTAAATAGTATAAGAACAAAATGAAACTTGTGCATGATAGAAATATCTTAAGAAAGTCATTTTCTCCAGGTCAAAAAGTTCTTATGTATGATACCCGCTTGCATCTTTTCCCTGGGAAGTTACGTTCTCGGTGGACGGGTCCTTTTATTGTTCGCACTGTCTTTCCTCATGGAGCTGTTGAAATCGAGACACCGGATGGTATTAGTTCTTCGAAGGTTAACGGTCATAGATTGAAACCCTTTTTAGAGCCCTTTCCTATAGAAGATATTGAGGAGGTCCCTCTGGAGGACCATGTTTACCCTTGATTGACCATCGAGGCGATTGTATGTTGTATATTAGATTTTGATTTCTCTCTTCACCCAGGTACTATCTTTCCGACTTCTCTCTTTACTGATTCCTCGTGTTACTTTACTTTTTCGTAATGCTCTTTCATTAGAAACATTGAGGACAATGTTAGATTTAAGTTTGGGGGTGGGGAAGAAACTTTTTAGCTTTTAGTTGCAATAAATAAACTCCAGAGCCTAGAAATTTATGCTTATTAAGGTTGGCACTAACCAATCTAAGTGGATGAGAACATCTTGGTTGTAGGAGTTGAGGAACCAATCTGATTAGATGGAAACATCTAAAGAGTCTATTCATAAAAGCACATAGCTCAGGTGTTAGAATAAATAAAAAAAAAATGATAGTTTCGCCATTTCTCGTTGAATCCTAATCCTTTAATTTTTTTTAAGTGATTTGGTGGGGCACACGATTCAAGTTGTTACCATTGCTAGGTGAAATAGAGTGATTGAGATCACAAAAAAAGAAGAAAAGCTTGAGTATTGAGACCAGACCATCAGACCAACCGGAATAAATTCAATAAAGTCGACCGCTGGTGCCCTTGTATATGCCAGTTGTGTTGACCTAGAGTTAGGATTATCGACCGCTGGTCCCCTTGTATATGCCAGTTTTGTTGATATTAGTCTGACCGGTATCTCAGTACATTAGGATAGGTCCATCCTGGCAGAGGCCTTGAGACATATATGGGAATCACCGTTCACTTTAAACCATCTTTTTCTTTATCCATCTTCTTAATCTTTCCATGTGATTGGTTGACTCCGGTTATGATGTCCAGAAACTATCTGAGTATAGCTCTGTCACTTTATATGAATTTTAGTATGTTTGAGTGCAAACTCGTGTACAACAATTAGAATTTCGCATCAGGGTACTTCCTCCTGTAGTAACTGATTGTATGCCAACCAAGGAGATTCTTTAGTGCCTTCCAAGGTTCTGCGTAGATAGCTAGGGTCTGGAGTAATGGTTTTGTGGGTACACCTCTGGTAAACCCTCCCGAGATTAACTCGGTTTTATTTTTTTAGTTTTGCTCGAGGACTGGCAAATAATAAGTTTGGGGGAATTTGATAAACGCATTTATGTGTCTAATTTGTCCTCAATGTTTCGTATTGTTAGTACTCGATTTCGTACTTATTATGGTGTTTTTATGTTTGTTTAGGTGTTTTTGGAGAAGTACACTTATGTGGAAAAAGTTGCTCGAAAAGTGCTTTTCGGACACCCGGAGAAAAATTACTAAAGGCACCCTCACTTTGGATAAGGGGAAGCTCACTTGGTCACCTGCTATTCGCACCCGCGGTTTGGTTAGGGGGAGGTCATCTCCAACCTTTCAAATTCCAGTTTTGGCGGGAAATCTGGTTCTTCTTCAAAAGAAAATAGGGTTCGGTTTTGGCGAAGATTCAAGGAGACTCAATCGTTGAAATTACATGGGAAGGTCTGTTTAAGCTTAACAGGCATGGTGTGATCGCTGATTTGGGTTACAATTGGTTGGAGATTTAAATTGAAGAAGTCATGGCGTGTTTTTCTTTTGAAAACCCGATTATCTCTGTTTTGGATTTGGAGGATTTGTACGAAGATTCAGGAGCTACTGTCTGTTGGATTGGGCCTGTTGCAGCTAAACAGAAATGGTAAGTCCATCAGAATCGAGTAAACTGAGCCCCAACATGAATTTGAAGTCAAATAGGGACGTGTATATATTCCGAGAGATATTCTCGGGTTTTCACTATCTTTGGAAGGTTAGAGTGTGGCTTCAGAGTATTTTACTTCATCTGAGGCGTGTAATAACGTGTTTGGAGGGTGTACACACAATTCAGCTACGTGAAGAGTTAATTCAGGGAAGAAAATGTTCCATAAAATATTATTTTCACTGCCGAATATTTGGAGATCACTGTGAGTTATTACGGAGGATTTTCTTCACCTGTTGGGTATATATAGGGTGCTGGGTATTCAGAGAGAGTTTGGGGAGAATTACAGAGCACCAGAGAGTCGAGAAGATCAAATTGCAAAAACTCCATTTCTGCTGCTGCAAAGCTGAAGAACACAAAGAATAGACTTACCAGGACAGTCGTTTTCCAACAGTGACAACGACACTTAGCCGTGGGTCGTTTAGCAACAGTGACAATGACACTTAGTCGTGGGTCATATAGCTACAGTGACAGCGACAGTTCTCATTTATCGTTCTCTGTAACAGCTGGTTTGTAACAGAAATAAGTGTTACAAACCCGTTTTTTAATATTTTCTCTCCATTCCATCATTTGTACACCACCTTTGAGCAATAATAATGATTTCTGAGCGTGTTTCCAACATGATGAGCGGCTAATTCTCTCACAACTAAGGCAATGAGGAAGTTATTTACGCATGAATAATTGGTAATTATTTATTTTCTCTAATTTACAATTCACTCAATCACTGCTTTTGCAGAGTTTTTAATTGTTTGCAAAATTTTCTTCATTAGTTGTGATTCAATTAGATAGGTTATGCTTTGTTTAGATAATCTATGCTTAGGGGATACAATTAATTTTTGAGAATTTGCCTGATTATTTGTGAATTAAGAAATAAGAGACTTAAAAGATAATTAGAGTTTTGAATTATTTACCATAATTTATTCATGTGTAATAGTGGAATCAGTGTCTTGGTTGTTCCTAATATCTTGATATCACTTTATTTGAGTTTGTTATATTTTTAGTTTAAAAATTAAATCTAGAATCTTTTGCTTTCACAAGTCTTACGAACCTTTTTACTACAACTCAATTGAAAATCACATCAGTAGGAGGTTTACACTAGCTCCCAAATCTGGAAGTGCTTGTTTGATCATGAAATCCCCTATTATACAAGAAATAGTAGGGCATCACGGATCTTTATATTTGGGAGTGTTTAAGAATAACACTTACATGTTCCGTGAGGAATGCCTTTTTCTGCACATTATGCTTCCTTTTGACGGTGCAAAGATCCTTTATGAACTTGGTGTAAGCTGGAATTTGCTTAATCACACTCAAGAGAGGAATGTTAACTTTCACCTGCTGCAAAACATCAAGAATATCCTTACTATCATCCAATGGTTTAGTAGACAACAAACGATGAGGAAATGGAGCATGCGTTTTCTTATCAACATCAGAATTTTCATTTTCAGTATCATTGTGATAGTCACCGCCCTTGGGTTTTGGAGACTTCTCAGGTTCGTTTACCTTCATTGGAGTCTCTATCACCTTACCATTTCTAAGTGTTGTAACAACCTTAGCTTGTTCAATATTAGCATTATTAACTTCATACTGACCTTTCGGGTTAGGTTGAGTTTGGGCAGGCAATGTCCCTTTCTCCCTAACATTGAGACGTGATTCAATACATCCTATGTTATTTTTCAGTTCATCCAAAATCTGCAAGGTATTCTGATTTATTTGAGTCTATCCCTGCATAAAAGTTTTTAAAGTATCCTCAATAGTCTTCTTATGAGGTGGTACATAAGGATTACTAGATGAAGACCCTTGAGGAACATTAACATTATTCATAGTAGGACCATTTCTCCAATTGAAATTAGGGTGATTTCTCCAATTAGGATTATATATTTCTGAATAAGGCGAGCTAAAAGGTCTTTTATATGTATTCATGGCATTCGCTTGGTCATGTAACACTTCTTGAAATGCTGGGATCGTAGGACAATCCTTAGTATAGTGCTCCAAACTTTCGCAAATACCACAAGCATGTTCTACCGAGTCAGCTACCTTAACTACATTTGGTTTCTGAATAACATCAACTTTCCTATGCAAGCTAGCAATTTTAGCATTCGAATCATCTTCCTCACTCAGCACATATATTCCAGGACTAGAGCTAGCTAAGGGTTTGGACTTATTTCTATCCGTCGTGCCTGAAGTATCCCAATTCTGGGCATTTTCAGCTAGCGAATCGAAATAAGTCCAAGCATCATCAGGTGACTTATTCAGAAATTGCCCATTACACATCATTTCAACAAAATAACGCATACAAGAATTCAGACCATCATAAAAGAAGTTAATTACCCTCCAAACTTCATAACCATGATGAGGGCAGCTAGAAAGTAAGTCTTTAAATCTCTCCCAACACTCGAAAAAAGACTCATGTTCATTTTGAAAAAAATTCATTATACTTTTTCTAAGAGTGATTGTTTTGTTAATTGGAAAAAACTTTTTCAGAAACTCTCTAGTCATTTCATTCCATGTCCTAATGGTATTGGTCGCAAAGAATGCAGACAAGTCTTAGCTTTCTCCTTTAGAGAAAATGGAAACAATTTCAGTTTTACGACATCTTGAGTTGCAGAAACAAAGGGCATAGTAGCACAGACTTCATCAAATTCTTTTAAATGTATATATGGACTCTCGGAGTCTAATCCATAAAACTTAGGCAGTGGTTGTATCTGCCCATATTTTATCGACACATTTCCAGCATTAGCCGAAAGAACTATAAAAGAAGGTGTAGAAGTCCTTTCTGGCTGCAAATAATCTTTAAGGGTTCTAGGTCCATCAACATTGGTTGCGGATTCAGCAGCTATTCTAGCAGCATCAGCCTCAGCCGCTAATCTCTTAGCTTCACCTGCCATTGGATGACTAGGGTGATTCTCTAATACTGTATTAGAAAAACGGTGATAGTTACGCAGTCGATTAAATTGATCAGACCTAGAATATTGCATACACAAAAGAAACAAGAAACAGATATAATGTTACCCAAATGGTTGTGATTCCGGCAAGATTTCAGCCTAATCACAACTGAAGCAACAACACTTGTTCCCTGCACCATCCTAATGTCGCCAAGTCTTTAGAGCTATCTTACTCCCTGTTACGAAGCAACAAAAATTAGCAAACTCTAAAAATAAACTATACAAAACTTGATTCTAAGGAACACTAAACAATCCCCGGTAGCGACGCCAAAATTTCAGAGTATCAAATATAAAGAAGTATAATATAGTCGAGTTCGAACCATAGAGATTGTTGGTGTTCAAAAGAGTTTTTTTCTTAGCAAAGCAATAATATAAAGTTGAATTGTAATTGTGTTGTGAATTGCAGAAAAAAATAATTGTGAAAGAAAGAAATAAATGATTGTTGTATCTACCAAGACTTGAGGTTTCACCTAATAGTTCAAGTACTTAGATGACCAAATGATAACTCAAATAGAAGCAGATAGTAATCTGTTCTACTTGGAAAATATGGCGAATGTACCAGTAATAACTATACTGGCATCGGTCCCTATCCTGATTCTTAAGAAAATATAAGAACAAATAAGAAGTGCTACA
Source organism: Papaver somniferum (assembly GCF_003573695.1). NCBI lineage: Eukaryota > Viridiplantae > Streptophyta > Magnoliopsida > Ranunculales > Papaveraceae > Papaver > Papaver somniferum. The sequence continues at coordinate 47,232,205 of NC_039362.1, read as the reverse complement.
GGGATTCCTAAGCATTCAATGTATCCGAAAATCACAATGAATCAAAGAAGTATATCAACACTCTTATCACAAATATAAATCAGAAAGCAAGAAAATGAATTGGACAAAATAACTTCAATTAATGATCAAACTCGACAATTGAACACATTAGGCTTCCCCTCTTGTCTTGGCAGAGAAGGGGTTTAGCTTCTCATAGTTGTGTAGAAATCCATAAAAAGTATTGAATGAATAATCTAACACAAAATAAAATTAACAACTAGAACTAATTAGGAAATTCAAAGAAAAGAATTCAGATTCTGGTATTCCAGCGTACCCTTCTTGGTTGATTATACTCATCCTTTATACAACAACAACTTGACTTCTTCTCTAACTACTTGATTCAAACACTTCCTGGATTTGGGGAAAACACTCCATATAGCTGTAACGTCTTCCACATATTTCTTCTCACACCAGCGGAAATAAGTTGTTGATTACCTGTATTTGACTTTATAGAAACAACTCTCTTCCTATAATTTCTCTCAATTCATTCAATGTAAACGTCAACAAAGTCCCCATATCTGTTGCCTGCAACGGAACCATGAATCAACAATAGACGCCATAGAAAACCAATTATTCTCGCTGCCAGTACCATCTTCTCCTTGTTGTTATTAATTGCTCTCCAAAGCCAGAAACCCATCGATGTTGTTGTGTAATCCTTGTCCTTCATTTAATGTTAAAACCCCCACAACATCTTCATTCTAGCCTCAGCATCATCAACTACAGACCACCAAACACCACCAGCAACTGCCCATCTCCTCTCACAACACCTATCTCCTTCTCGTTTCATCTCAGAAATCCAATTCCAGCAAACCCACTTTAGTTGCCAGCTTGAAATATAAATCCATCACTGCTATCTCCTCAACCATCAGCTGCAACCGATCGACCACGACCAACGAACTGACCCTAAAGCAGTACCAATAACAGCTCCAATTTTATGTTTTGTTGCTGCCAAATCGAGATGCTAAGAACAGTACAGATCAAGAGATGATGCTTCTCTGATTTCTTGACTAAATCCAATCCATACCCTTCAATCAACCGAACCCCAATTTCACTCCATACACAAACCCCCCAAAATTTGTTGTTTTATTGTTGTAGAATAACTTGAACTTGATGTGTGTTATTGAAATGAATTAAAGTAATCTACGGCAAAACACTTACTGAGATCGACAACCACCATCTCCATATTCAATCACTACTGTTAAGAATGTTAGAGCACTGCTCGGTTGAACCCACCAAACGTTGGTATGTCGAGTTTGGTTGTCATATTTAGTTCCAAAACTCGAGTCGCTTAATAAGTAAACTAGAGTCAACTTCATTAGGTTAGACTAGAGATGATAGAAATATTGTTCTCTAGTTACTCACAAAGATCCGAAGATGGATTGAAGACAAAAAAGACATTTTCCTTCAGATTGAGGTTAGTAACTACGACTTGACTTGTTCCATTTCTATCTTGTTTCTTTCAAATCTTTTAGATTGAAAACATAACATGCGAGGACATATTATTATGATCAAAGTGTCAAGGAATTTATTGAATTACGAAGTATAACGCTTATCTTTTGAACTTCGTAGATATGACATCGACATAATCTTATGAATGCTGTAATGATTATGTGAATCGGTAAAGGTAAAGATTTCATCCTAGGAAACAATGTTTACATTTGTTTAAAGGAAGTGCATTCATGAACTTGTTTTATGAATCGAAAGGGAAATCGCTAGGCTTATTGGTATTATTATTCATTGCATATATTTTGATTACCAATATGTGTGAGTTAGTAAAACCGACCATAACTTGTTATGTATCTTGGTATGACTATTCATAATGCCTGACTTATGATTTGGTATGACTAGTTTTGATTAATAAGTGTAACTGATCCTAAGTAATCACCTGAGATGGTACGATCGATTTTTGTAATTGGTGTGATCGATCTTAGTAATTGGTGTAGGATCAGAATCTCGCAACAACTATATCTCAGCGAAATTATCAATGGTATTGCACAATAGCGTCGCAGAACAATTTCAGAAACGACGTCAGCAAGGATCATGAGAAAGATATGATAGTCTTGCGAAAATTAGAGAGCTTGCGAAGTGAACATTTGTAAGGTTGCGAGAATGTCGCAAACCATATCCGAAAATAAAGGACAGATTAGCTGTCATCCACTATGTATTTCCTTATAAATAGTCATTCGAGTGGCAAAGGGAGAGAGATCTTTTTTGAGTTAGAAACAAGTAAATAGGAGAGAGAAATTTCAGAGCAAAGTTCATTCTTGATTTCTTTATCTTTCTTGTAAGAACATTCAAAAATTAATCAATAAAATTAAGAGTGTAAATCTAAATATGAGTTGATCATCAATGAAATCATATTGGGGGTGTAGTGTAGGATTTCTTGCAACTACATAATGGCACTAGAAACAAGGACTCAGTGAATTGAAGATGGAAAGTTGAAGATTGTTGGTTGAAAATATTCAAATCAAGAAAGTGATTAAATAAATCAGTGAATCAGTTAAAAGAAAGATGAGCAGAATTAATGAAAATGGCAAAAGATTGGAGTGTAATACGATAACAAAAAGCTTGATCAATGAATTTCATGAAAACGTCAAAGGAAGAATATATAAACGAAATTTTGAAGGGAAGAAAATTATAGCGGTAGAAAAAATATCACCCTTGAAAGAGTGGGAAAAGCAAAAAAATTGCATTCATGGCGGAAGAAATACCAAAAGAAAATTTAAATCATACATCTCCGTTGGTTATCACAGTGCCTGTTACAGGAAAAGAGAAGGATACAGTAATAAAATCCGCAAGAGAATGGATGTTGAACAGAACTTTAATCGATACAGGAAGTTCAGTTGACATAATATTTTATCATGCATTCTGGAGAATGGGATTTAAAGATGAAGAAATGTCCAATTCAGCATATTTTGTTCACGGCTTTGGAAAATCCACAACAAAACCTAAAGGAGAAATAGTGGTGCGAATTCCACTTGGAGAAATTGAAACATATGTAACATTGTGTGTGGTGGATATGGAATCGCCATATAATATGTTATTAGGAAGATCATGGATACATGCGATAAAAGTTGTGGTATCAACGTTGCATCAATGTATTAAATTCCCCACTCCAAATGGAATAGGTGAAATTAGAGGAGATGTTGACAATGCGAAATTATGCCATCAAATTGAAGTAAAGCATTATGAAGAACAAGCAAAAAGGAAACAATTTCGCAGAAAATTGGCAAAGGAAGCAAAGAAGGAAGAAGAATTTAGAGTTTATATGATAAGGGCAAAAGAAGAAAAGGGAATACCCAGCGAAATTTCGGAAGAAGGGGAAGAACCCATAAAAGAACCAACACCAATGGGAGAACCTAAATCTAGTTACACTGTCGCAGAACCAACAAAAGAAATAAATGTTGGGACTGTAGAGGAGCCTCTAATGTCGATAATTGGAACCAAAATGGATGTAGAAGAAGAAGAAAGAACTGTCAACTTGTTGCGAGAAGGATATTTTCGCAGGAAACATGGATGAGATACCAGGAATAGATCCCTCAATTGCTTGCCACTAATTAGAGATTAACAAAAATATGAGACCATTTAAACAGAGAATAAGAAAAATTGCAACAACTTACCATTCCCAAATAGAAGAAGAATTACAGAAAATGCTTGAGGCAGGAATTATAAGAGAAGCTAAGTACCCAGAATGGATAGCGAATATGGTCATTGTTCCAAAGAAAAACAAGGGAATCAGGATTTGCATAGATTTCACTGATTTGAACAAAGCTTGCCCCAAAGATAGTTTTTCGTTACCCGATAATCCTCAAATGGTGGAATCTTCAGCGGGAAATGATAGGGTATCATCTTTAGATGGGTACAAAGGGTATAACCAAATTTCTCTCGCTGAAGAAGATCAAGAACATACTGCTTTCTTTGCCCCTAGAGGTTTATATTGTTACACGAAAATGCCATTTGGTTAGCGAAATGCGGGAGCGACGTATCAAAGAATGGTAGAGAAGGTAAGGTGTTCGCAAAATGGATACATAAAACATTAGAAGTATACGTGGACGACATGTTAGTAAAGAGTAAAGAATCTAAAGACCATGTACAAGACTTGAGGGATATTTTTGAACAAATGCGGCAGTATAACATTAAATTGAATCCTGAGAAGTGTACTATTGGAGTGGCATCGAGAGAATTTTTAGGCTACATTGTATCAAAGTAAGGAATACATGTTGATCCAGAAAAAGTGCAAGCAGTTCGTGACATGCCAACACCAGCAACAATAAAAGATGTACAGAAGTTGAATGGGCTTCTAGCTTCGCTGGGGAGATTCATTTCGCGATCATCAGACAAATGCAAATATTTTTTCGATATACTCAAGAAGGGTGCAAAATTTAAATGGAGTGATGAATGTGAAAAGGCTTTTCAAGGAATCAAAGAACATCTTATGAATACAACTATTTTGAAAAAGGCAGTACCAGGAGAAGAATTATTGATTTACCTTGCGACAACGTCGCATGCGTTAAGTGTTGTGTGATTGCGAGTAGACGCAGGATTAGAGAAACCCATTTATTACATTAGCAAAACTTTTAATACTGCTGAGAAGAATTACTAAAAGATTGAAAAGTTAATCTTAGCATTGGTCTATGCATCATTTAAGCTCCGCATATACTTTCAAGCACACAAGATAAAGGTATTAACAAAAGTACCAATTGAATCAGTGATGAAGAATTCTAAAAGATCAGGAAGGGTAGAGAGATGGAATGCACAAGTAGGCCACTTTGATATTAAATATGAAATTTTGTCTTCACCAAAATCACAAGTTGTTGCGGATTTCTTGGCAGAATTTCCTTTAGAAGAAGATGAAGCAGTAGAAGAAATGATGGATGTAGAAGAAGAACATGGAGATCCAAAAGATTTATTAACAGAACCAAGTATATGGGAAATATTGGTAGATGGATCATCAAATGGAGAAGGAAATGGAGTTGGAGTTGTTTTAATTTCGCCAGAAGGAATAAAGATGGCTTTTTCATTCAGATTGGAATTGCATCCACTAATAATGAAACAGAGTATGAAGCTGTGATACATTCTTTAAAATTCGCAATAGAAATGAAACTAGAAAATGCCAGGATCACTAGTGATTCGCAGCTAGTTATTCGCCAAATAAAAGGAGAGTATACTGCAAATGAACCATCCTTGAAGAAATACAAGAAGCTGGTTGAAGAATTATCAGCGAAAATACCAAAGATAAAATGGAGGCACATTTCATGAAAGGATAATAGACTCGCAGACGCTTTTGCTTTTATCTCAAGCATGATGACAGATCCAACTGCGAGATGCATAAAAATACAAACACTTCTGTCACCATCAATAAATAAGGAAGAGGAAGATATGGATGTGATGGTAATAGATAATGAAAAAGAAGAACAAATGAACAATGTCGCAGACTGGAGAATGGAACTTCACGCATATTTGGCGAAAGGAGAAACACCAAGAAATAGATTGTAAACACACAAGTTAAAAAGCCGAGCAACGAATTATGAATTAAGAGATGGGTTGCTATACCAAAAATCCTTTAGTGGACCATCACTCAGATGTTTGACACGAGAGGAAGGAGAAAAGGTGCTGAAAATGTTACATATTGGAGATGCTGGCAATCATAGTGGAGGAAGATCTTTGGCACATAGAGCAAAAATGCAAGGTTATTATGGGCCATACATGCATGAAGATGCAAAACAAATATCAAGACGCTGCGAAGATTGCCAACGACATGGAAAGAAAATACATGCACCAGGATCACCATTGTCATCTTCAACCAGTGTATGGCCTTTTGGAAAATGGGGCTTAGACATTGTGGGGCCATTTTTACCAGGAACTGGACAAAGAAGATACTTAATAGTCGTAACAGATTATTTCACAAAATGGACAGAAGTAAAGGCAGTACAACATATTCGCGACAAAGATATCTTTACATTCATATTCGAAAATATCATTTGCAGATTTGGAATTCCTGCACAGTTGGTATCTGATAATGGGAAACAGTTTGAGGGGCATAATATGGAAATGTTACTTAATGCATTCAAGATAAAATGTGGAAAGTCCACTCCATTATATCCACAAGCTAATGGGAAAGTAGAAGCAACAAATAAAACAATTGCAGATATATTAAAGAAGAAATTGGAAGGACATCACAGATCATGGTGCGAACAAGTACATAATGCAGTATGGGATTATAATACAACTAGAAGAGAAGATACTGGAATGTCACCTTTTTGTTTAACATATGGAGTTGAAGCGGTGTTACCAACAGAAGTTGTTATTCCAACAATAAAAGGAGAAGCTTGGGAGAAAAATCTTAGTGCGGGTTTAATTTTAAACAAACTTGATGAATTAGAAGAAAAAAGAGAAAAAGATTTACAACATATGGAGAATTATCAGCGAAGATTAGCTCGAGAATATAATAAACGTGTCAAAATACGTGAATTTCAACCAGGAGATTTAGTTCTGCGAGAAACACCAGTATATCAGCGAGAAAATGGTGGAAAATTAGCGAAAAAATGGGATGGACCTTACATCATTAAGGAGATAGTTGGAACATGAGCCTATAGATTAATGGATCCAAAAGGGAGAGATGTTGGTCATAGATTAAACAGACCGTGGAACAGGTTGTATTTGAAAAGATATTATCAGTAAGAAGCTTTGGGAAGTTATGAATTCTGAAAAAATAATTGCAGAATTACTCATATCAAAAGAAGATCATGATGTGCGAAATTGTCGCAGAGATAACCACATAACAATGACAAAAAAGAAAGGGGCGAACCTTTATGGCGTACACCCTAGTTCGCGAATAAAATTTCGCAAGAGGCAAATGTAAGACCTAAAGTACGTCATATTAGGGGGTACCTGATACATGGCTCAGGGAAAGGCTACACCACCACCGGAACCTGAGTCATGGAGATTTGGGGTCAATAAAGCCCATCCGGGAGAGGCACCTTGGATTCTTAACTTAAGCATATGACTTAGGTTGGGTGACTAAGGTAATAAGGACTCTGCCAAGGAGTGCAGAATCTGATCAAGGCGCCTAGGTACACGGTTGAGTCAAGGGTGCCGGGGGCATTTGAAGCATCCTTGCCATTCTTGACAAGTCTTGGCTTATACTGCACTCGTCCTGAACAAAACCCCACTTAGGGTGCAGTCTCGTAACCATAAGCCCTATAGGTAAAAGGGATAAGAGGCTGCGAAAAAAACTGGTTGTTGTTAAGACTGAATGGGAGGAGCTAACCTTGTATGGTAGAAGTACGCCTCCTTGAAGGGGAAACCAGGGGGAGATAAGGGCGGCACCCTCCATTAGGGAGCTGATAAGTGTCTTAAGACGCAAATGTCATGAGGATTTTTATTCGCAAGTATATTAAGGCTTGTCATATTTGTGCAACAATCCTGAAGAGGCAATAATACAAAAGAAAAAGATAAGACGAGATCAATGGGTTTTCGCATGAAAGTGCGAAGACGTCCTGCGATTTCGTCGCAAGACGGCAATGTCATGGGTCTTTATTTTCGCAAGAATATTTAGGCTTGTCATATTGTCGCAACATTACTGAAGAGGCCAAAATACAAAATAAAAGGTTAAGACAAGATCAATGGGTTTTTGTATGAAAATGCAAGGACGTCCTGCGATTTTGTCGCAATGACAAGAGATGGCATAATAAGACCTTTAATTAGGAAGGAAAAATAAGACCATATGATAAAACAAATTGATGATAAGCATTCACAACAAATTATTTTGTGCAAAGAAAGATAATGAGGGGCAAGTATGGGAATCGATATACAAAAAGCATTATCTTTCTTATCAACAAAATATTAAAAGGAAAAGTTGACTTCAAAGTTATTGAAAAGTGTAGCTCTCAAAAGTGATAAAAATAAGATAGCTCAAGAAAACAAAGCTAAACAGAATCTCAAGCTTCAATATTAATATCAGTAGTAGGAGATGACAGAAATTCTTCGCCAACATTCTCGCGAGCTTCTCCTTCATTTCGGCTTTGATCTTCGCCATGACAAGCATATTGATTATCGCCAGCAATTACTTCTTCAGGAGAAATTTATTTCTCATTTTGATTAACACCAGTACTTATTTAGAAGGAACCTCTTCTTCATCTTCAAGAAAATTATCCTCTGCACCGCTTTCGTAATCGTAATCACTATCAGCAGGACGAGGAACTTCATCATGATCTACTTCTAGAGGATCAATTGATGTAGGAGGAAGAGAGTTGGACAGTAAGATGTCATTTACAAGGACTTCATCCCGGAGATGAACTTGGCGAAGACGTGCTCTTTGATGATTCCTATCTTGAATATATTTAAAATAAGCAAGGTAATCAAGTCTTCTTTCTGATCGATCGCGAGAACCAGTGAGAGTAGAGACAAGCAAGGAATTCTCTTTGCGAATTTTGGCATATTTAGCCTCCAAGTCAGAAATAGAGGAATGAAGATTCTTCTCAGACTCTGCGAAAAATAGAATACAAAATTTTGTTAAAATAAGGAATTTAGAGAGATATGACAAAGAAAAGATGATTAAGGCAGTCAAACTATTATGACTACCTTCCTTTTGCGAAATAAGGTGTTGAATCAAGGATAGACAACTATTATCCCAATGGTCCATGGCGTCATCAAATTTATCTCCAACTAAGCCTTTAAGTCGAGACTGAAGATTTTTCTCTTTAGAAAGAAGGAAGGCATTTTTCTTCGCAAGAGAAGAATAAGATTCTTCTAATTTGGAATATTGTTCTTTAAGATGATTTGCCTTCACACGTAAAGCTATTCTACCTTGAATGAGTGTATCTCTTTCAGCGATAGATGATTATGTTACTTCCTTAAGTTCATTTCTTAAAGAGCGAAGAGATTTCTCTTGGTCAACACATACTTTTTGGAGAACATTAAGTTGTTGCGAAGATATCGCCATCTTGTTTAAATAAACTCGCTTCTCTTGAGATAAGGTTTTATTCTCATCTGATAAAGTTTCCATCGCTAAATTAGTTTTGGTTAAGGAATAAGAAAGACGAGATACTTCATTACTTAATAGATCTTGTCTTTGAACTAATTGGGTATTTTCATTGGTAAGATTATTTATTTGGTCAAGGGAATATGAATAGAGGTTATCTAATTGGTTATATTGATCCATTAAAACTTCTTTATCAACACGAGATTCTTCAACAGCAGATTCAAACTGATATATCTCCATTACTCGTTTCTGATTTAATGCTTAACATGCGAAAGAGGGATTTAAAGGATAATTAAACATGGGAAGGATAAAACCATCAAAAAGGCAAATTAAAGACATAGATGAGGAAATCATACCTCTTATTTCATCATTCTTCTTGCGAAGATTGTCACGATCCAGCAACACATTCTGAAGTTTCTGATTTTCAAGACGAAGAGCATTACATTCTTTTTCTAAAGCTGTCTGCGAAGCAGCTTTGTCAGAACCCAAATGTTTGCTCAGAATTTCGCAAACATTAGACTTGATGGGATCAGTAGAAGACTTCTTGCCATCATCCAGAATCTCAGATAAAACCTTGAAAGACCATATCTATCCCTTCCACGGTTTCTTTCGACAGAGGAAGAGACCTGGGTAGAGAACTAGTAGAGATAGAAGGTTGAGAAACATTCTCAATGGGAAGAGAAGAGGTTTCATTCGCAGAAGGACCCATAAGGGGAATTTCAATCATGGAAAGATCAACTAGAGAAATGAAATCAGAGGCAACATTTTCGCGAGTTGGAGATAAAGGTTTATCTTGCGAAGAGGTCGCAAGAGATTTGGAAGAAATGAAATCAGAAGCAGCATCTTCCCGAACTGGAGATAAAGGTTTATCTTGCGAAGATGTCGTAGGAGATTTGGAAGAAATGAGTAGGTGGAAGGGAACAGAAGTTGGAACAGTCTTGAGGTGGCGAGATTTCTTGTGAGGTTTATGAATATCTTTATCACCCTGCGAATAAAAATCTAGATAAGAAACAGAGGCAACAATATTGTTATTAGAAAAAGATAGTGTTTCTTACTACCTTCTCATTCGCAGACTTTCTTTTGTATGCGACAAATTTATGCTGTGATTTGGGATTGTTAGGGTTCTGAACTGTAAATTTAGTGTTGGAGCCGCTTTTGCTGAAATAACAAGAGTATGGGAATCACATAAATAACATAAGGCGATAAACAAGATTAATTTCAAATATATCAATTTCAGCAAAACTTATAAGGAAGAAAAGAGAAGACTAACCTTGATGAATCCATGAAAAATGATAGTAGGGAGATTGTCTCGAAGAAGATCAAGAACTATGAAGATCTAGTTTGAAGATGAAGAAGAGCTTAAAAATATTAAAGATGAAAGAAGAAAAGTTGCAATAATGGGATTTGCAGAAGAACGATGAAGTTGCAGAGAGAATAAAAGGAAAGAAGAAGAGAATGAAAATAAATATATATAGAGGGAATTTTTCCTCGAGAAAATAAACACGGTTAATACGAAAAGATTTAAGCGGTTAAAAAGTAACGGTTACAAAAGACGTGTCGAGAAATAAATGGAAGAAAGAGTACGTGTGATAAATGTGGAATATGAAAAGATAAGTAGTTGCGGAATTTCTCACATCATTCTCTACTTTGCAGAGAAGATATGAGAAGAGGCAATATGTAGGATCAGAATCTCGCAACAACTATATCTCAGCGAAATTATCAATGGTATTGCACAATAGCGTCGCAGAACAATTTCAGAAACGACGTCAGCAAGGATCATGAGAAATATATGATAGTCTTGCGAAAATTAGAGAGCTTGCGAAGTGAACATTTATAAGGTTGCGAGAATGTCGCAAACCATATCCGAAAATAAAGGACAGATTAGCTGTCATCCACTATGTATTTCCTTATAAATAGTCATTCGAGTGGCAAAGGGAGAGAGATCTTTTTTGAGTAAGAAACAAGTAAATAGGAGAGAGAAAGTTCAGAGCAAAGTTCATTCTTGATTTCTTTATTTTTCTTGTAAGAACATTCAAAAATTAATCAATAAAATTAAGAGTGTAAATCTAAAAATGAGTTGATCATCAATGAAATCATATGGGGGGTGTAGTTTAGGATTTCCTGCAACTACAATTGGTGTGATCGATCATAAAAGATTTGCGTAATCGATCCTTGTAATTGGTGTAACCAATCACAAGCAATACCATAAGTTACTTGAACATGTGCATAAATCTTATTTATTAATTGTTCAAAGATATTCCTTGATATTCAAACCGAAATTTTCCTAATATCTTTTGATATTTGGAAATATGCTTTTAATATATTAATATTCGAAAATTTAATTAATATGATAGTATTTTGTATTAATATGGAAATTTTCGGAAATGTGTTTTTAATACATTTATTATGAAAATTCGGAATTAAATATTAATGTGTTTTTAACACATTTGTTATTAATAAGCATATCTCTTGATTTATATTAATAAAGTATTTTATATGCTAGCTAATATTTGGTTATCAAGATTTCGGTAATATTAATTGAATATTAATTATAAAATTCGTAATTACTTAATATTCATACTACCTTGATCTATAAATACCCAAGTTTGCATTTCAAGCAAACTATCCTAAGAGCCAGCAAAACTACCTTGTTGTGTTGTTACTGGTGGAGTCGTCTATTCGGAGATGAAAGTACCTTAATTAGGAGAAATCTCTTACGACCGCTCGTTTAAAGACTTCTTTGGGGTCAAGAAGCTCTACGAGTATCGTTGGTAGGAAACTAGATGATTGCATTGTTATTTTAGTTTTCGATTATTGATTTGATTGACTAACGATTGTTTAATCTTTGTTGCACCTAGTTTTTTTATTCTTGAGATCCTTCTCTTCTGATATAAGGCTCACTCAAACTAGATCAAAGATTTAATGTTTCTACGAATCTAAGTTTTTCTAAATCCGTAAGATAGATTCATTTATTTGCCATTGTTAACAGACCCCATCCTGTGCGATAAATCAATAAGGAATCAAGTTTGTTGTTGCAGGTTGTTACTTTGAAGATTAAATCGAATATTGAAGACTTTGAAGTTTTGAAGACTTTTATTCTTGTGTTTTGGTCTTGGTGTAACTTTCCGTGACTTGATTTTCCGGGATAAAAAGGTTGTTTATTTTCGATAAACTTAAATCTTTTTAGATCAACAAGTTGTTTGTGATTTTATCATAAACCTTGTAATCAAGATTGATTATTTCGGTAATCATTGTCTTGTTTGATCTTGTAGCCGAGGAACTTGGATCTAGTAACGGATCTTAAAATAGAAGATCTGTAACTGTGCTTTTATCATATATATTGGTATTGTGATTATAAAGTGAGTTTGGTTACCAAACAATTTTTATCCTTTACTGTTTGGAAAACGATCTAAAAGAATCTTGTCTTTCCAGTTGAAAGATTGGTGGAAGAAGTTATTGTGAACCATTAAGAAGATATACTAGATTTAGTCCTAAAGAGAATGCCTGTTCTGCTAGGATATCTAGTATCAAATATCTATTGAGAACTTCTGTTCTGCTAGATATTATCAAAACAAGAATATTGTAGAAACTGAGTAACTAGGATTTTAGTTTACTTAGTATTGTCTACACGAAGTTGCAAGTTTAAATTTTTGTAGCGTCTTAATTCATTGAATATTCAAATCTGGACTAGGTCCCGGGGTTTTTCTACAAGATTGTAGTTTTCCTCGCTAACAAAATTCTGGTGTGTGCTTTACTTTATTTCCGCGTTATAATTGTGTTTATATTATAATTAAAGTAAATACACTTGTACGTTAACTAGGCACTTGATATTTATCTTATAAGGTTTCGGTTATACCATACAATTATCAAGTGAAAACTTTGTTGTAGTATTGTCTCGATTTCATATCCATAAACGATCACACAAAGTGTATTGGATCTCTCCACTTGTATTTGATATTCTCACATTGTTAGGCCAGTCCGGACTAACCTTATTTCAAGTGGACACCATGTTGAAATATTCCTTGAGTGATTGTTGCTCCAAGAGGTTTATACACGATAAAGATTGAATAAGTTGTGATCAAATAAAAATATTGTGGTGTATTTGGGTACCCTCGTCTTTTCAATTGGTATCAGAGCGGGCAAACACTAAAAGATCTAATAATTTGTGTTTGGCGTGATCCAACCTATAAGTTTTGAATCAAATGGTCGATTCAGTTAACGTACCGCCAGGGTTTGATGGCTCAAACTATCTATGGTGGAAAATGGCAATGCAATCTTTTATTCAATCTCCTGACTTTAACACTTGGGTTTTAGTTATTGATTGATATGAACACCCAAAAGTACTTGTCAACAACTCAACCACTGAGTTTAGACTAAAGGAATTAAAGGAGTACAATAATGAAGAAAAATTGTTTTCGAAGCAAAATTCCGATGGATTGATTGCCATTATTTATGCTTTAACTCGAGACCTCTGAAAATGCGGGGGTCTAACAACCACACCCAACAATTTGTTTGGCAATATGAGAGGACTTAGTCCAATACACTTTCTAGAGAATCAACTAGACAGTCAGACTCAATCTAGATTAAAGTATATCAAAGAGTTTAATATCTCTAAATCTTAATTCAATCCGCAATCAGCAAATAGAAATCTGCGAGCCTGATTGAATATAAGAGGAATTACTTGCACGATATCAAATACCAATGTTCAAGTGTCAATCAATGTAAATCAACAACCAAAGGTTGGATATTCTAATTGATTGATCTTAACGCATAACCTGTGATATTTCAATTATATAACAAAATATAATGCGGAAAAGAAATAACACAGACACCGGCATTTTGTTAACGAGGAACAACAAATGCAGAAAAACCCCGGGACCTAGTCCAGATTGAACGCCACACTGTATTAAGCCGCTACAGACACCAGCCTACTACCAATTAACTTCGGACTGGACTGTAGTTGAACCCTAATCAATCTCACGCTGATTCAAGGTACAGTTGCGCTCCTTACGTCTCTGATCCCAGCAGGATACTACGCACTTGATTCCCTTAGCTGATCTCACCCACAACTAAGAGTTGCTACGACCCAAAGTCGGAGACTTGATAGACAAATCTGTCTCACACAGAATAAACAACTCTTAAACAATTGAACAACTCTTTAAGAGTTGGTTCATTAAAGAGTTGTTCAATCTGTGTGATAAAGATTTGTCTATCAAGTCTTCGACTTTGGGTCGTAGCAACTCTTAGTTGTGGTTGAAATCATCAAAGGGAATCAAGTGCGAAGTATCCTGCTGGGATCAGAGACGTAAGGAGCGCAACTGTACCTTGAATCAATGTGAGATTGATTAGGGTTCAACTACAGTCCAATCCGAAGTTAATTGGTAGTAGGCTAGTGTCTGTAGCGGCTTAATACAATGTGGTGTTCAATCTGGACTAGGTCCCGGGGTTTTTCTGCATTTGCGGTTTCCTCGTTAACAAAACTTCTGGCGTCTGTGTTATTTGTATTCCGCATTATATTTTGTTATATAATTGAAATATCACAGGTTGTGTATTGTATCGATCAATTGTGAAATCCAACCTTTGGTTGTTGATTGTAAATTGATTGATCCTTGGATATTGGTCTTTGGTACCATCCAAGTTTATATCTCTTGTATTTGATAAGGACTCACAGATTTCTATTTGTTTGAGTATAGATCAAATCAAGAGATAGAGATATTAACTTTTTGATATACTTTTTTTTATTAAGATTGAGTATGACTGTCTAGTTGATTCTCTTAAAAATATATTAGAGTTAGTCCATACAGATTGCTAATCGAAATATTGGATGAGGTTGTTAGACCCCCACATTTTCAATTGGTATCAGAGACGGCAAACACGTTTAAGACCTCAAAAGTCTGTATTTGTAGCGATCTGACTCTATGGACAGAGGTGTTATCTCTATTAACGTACCACCAGTCTTCGATGGCTCAAACTACTTATGGTAGAAAATTGCTATGCGAGCTTTTCTTCAATCCCGTGATTTTCAATCATGGGTATATGTTGTTAATGGCTATGATGCTCCCGTTGTGGCAATAGGTGACGCTATTGTTCCAAAGAACATTGGCAAATACGATGCTGCTGAGATACTTGTTGCAAAGAAAAACTCCGACGGTTTGAGTGCCATCATACATGCCATTACCCCAAATCTTCAGCACCATGTGTGAAATTGCACTAGGTATAAAGATGCGTGGGATATCTTAGAAACCGTATTCGAAGGAAATACCAGTGAAAAGGAAGTCAGGCTTCAAAACCTAAATTCCGATTAGGAAAACCTTCGTATAGCAGATGAAGATTCATTTGATGAGTTTAATCACAAAGTGTCTGAAATTGTTAATGCATCTTTTGCGTTGGGTAAGACTATTCCTGTAACGTCGCTAAAAAATTTCGTGGACTTTGAGCCGAGCCTAACCCATTTGGCTAGAACGGTGTAGCGAGCGTGTTCGATCCTAGTACTGGATGCTTATAGTAGTAGAGAGTGCCCTAAACCAAGTTTAGGTTTTCTTAACTGAATCGCTATCCCTTAGTGAAACTAATGAATTTAATTAGTAGGTGTCATGGGAATTGACACATGCGCTCCACGTTTTAGACATGAGCAGCTAGGGACTTAATCACTTAATCGACGTTTTTATAAAGGTTAACTCTAAATTGCATATCTCTATTGGTTTTTCCTATACCCTTCTTCCTCCACCGTTCTCGTACCACTGTTTTCTACTCAAAAATTAATTCCAGCAAATGAACCGTTTTGATCTTGAGATTCAGTTCGAGCATAAACTACCATCCGTATCTGTCCAAGGAACGATCTAATCTACGGAGGTAGGGGGTTCTTTCTTTTTACTTCTTTCATTTTTTTCTATGAGTTTCGAATTGTGTTAATCAATCTGTTGGCGGATGTTTAATTTAATTTTTTTTGTTGAATGCAATTTCTGCAAACGGAAGAATGGGTATTCAGTTTTGTATTTGGTTGAGCTTATAGCTGAATTTCACAACTAAATAGAAGTTATGAAAAATCCCTAATTTCTACTCGATTTGATTGTAGTTGTCGAGAGCGAAAAATAAAAATAAAAATGAATTCCTTCCATATCAATGCCATTTTTATATGATTTGGTTTACTCGTAATGAAATTTTGGTTCCTGACAATTAGTAATTATTCCATTGATTTTATTAAAAATCCCATTCCTTTGAAAATTACTCTCTAACTCCTTTGATGGTGTATTTCTGTCAAACTTTTGTTACAAAAATCTTAATCTGTCATGCTATATACTACTTGGTGTTTTGATTCATAACAGTTGTAACAATTTTCCTTAGAAAATTGGAAGATCATTTTAAGTCTCTTGTTTATAGCCTGGAGTATTTGTTTGCTATTTTGAAATTTCTACAGACCTTTGCAAACATGAAGGAATGGATATTTTAGTAGTCCTTTGATTCACTTGGGTTGATTTAAACGTCTTTTCCCTGTTATATTACTGACAATCCTCTTCCTAATTTGAAAATAACAATCTGAACTAATTTACTTGTGTTGTAGTTTTAAATGAATTTGCTTGCCATTTGGATTTTAGTACAAGAATTTATCAACAGTAAGGGATGGGTTGCCAGCTTTAATGTACTCTAGTCTTACTAAACATAGTTCCTCAATTTACTTAAGCCAAATTTGAATCTGCTTGCCATCTTGTTTACTGAAAAATCCTCTCGACAATTATGACAAATTTGTTTTGGTTGGATTTTCATATTTTTGCCAATGTAAGGCTTTTTCATTTTATGTCAGACTTAAATCATATTTCTTTTCTTTTTTTTCATGAATATATGTTTGCCGACAGAATTACTACCTCTCTGCAACTAATAATTTAGTTTTCCTATACCATGATGAGTTTGTGTATTTCTGGTTGGCAGAAGGTGTTATGTTCTTTACATTTTGCTTATAGAACTGGCTTCTTAGTGAGTTTGAAAATGCCATGCTTGGATCCGTGTTGGTCAATCGTTTGTTTTCTGAGCTACTTTATTTTTTCGAAATGTATGTGTGAGTTTACAGTTAATATTTTGAACACGATTGGATGCTAAGAGGCTCTACTCTAGGAATGTCAGGCCTTAATTGGCCCCCCACCTACGGGTGGCAATCCGGAAGACCGTTAGCTGTAACGGTAGCTGGTATCTGACTACCCTGACATCGGCGCTGGCCAAAGAATTAGTAGAGCAACTTGATTTATAACTCTCTGTTTCTATGTGAATTAAAATAATGAAATGCTTTCATTTGTATATCATTTTAGTTGCTGCTCTTGTCCTTTTTCTTTATGTCGCGCGCAGGTACGATATCTTTATAACCCCTACTGGGCATTCGCTCACCCGTTTTGTTTTGTTTTCACCCCCACAGATTTTGAAGATAGGTTAAGGCAGTAAGCTTAGGAAGAGCTTACGGCTAGGAGCTTAAGCGAAAGTTGGTAATTTTGCTTGTCGAATGTGTATATCATGGAGTCATCTGGGATAGTTTGGTTCGCCTACATCCATGCCTAATTTCTGTTGGTCGATTTTTCCATGTTTTTGGTTGTCTTATATTTCCGCTGTCAACATAATTCTCTTGCCACTTTGAATTTAAAATTGACTAGCCAGGCCTTATTTATGCTTTTGTGGACTTATACATGTACATCTACTGTATGTATTATCTTATCATACTAATGTTTGAGCTGAATTTAAACCGTGTCATGTATACAAACTATCTTCTGTTTCCCTTTGGAACTTGCTTAAACCTAAGTTTTAATCTTTGTAGTGAACCTTTTATTGTACTAATAACTTTGTGTACTCACCTCTATGCATTTTACTGATATTTTCTTTAAAGAAAAAAAATATATATCTTTACGTACCATTTTACATTTTCGAGTGACGGGTCAGGGATTTAGCCTTTCTTATCGGGTTGAAACCCAACCCATAAGCGAAATTCTGATCCGTTACAGTTGGCATCAGAGCAAAGGTTCCGACTTACCGAGACTGTGTTAGGTTTTCTTATTTGCTGAAATGGTCGATTTTTCGAAGTTCAATTCACTTTCGTATACTTTGGTTGCTTAAAATCCATAGTAATATATTGATGTGTCGTATTTGAATCTGTTTTCAGTTTACCAAGAACATCTCCTTTCGTTTATGCTAGAGTATCTTGTTTTGTTATGCAACTCTGAAATATTTGAAGTATGATGGTCGTAGCATTTGCTGAAAAAAAAAGTCTATTTCTAAGAGTTTGACAGTAGTATTGTTAAAATAGTCTCGTCGGTTTTGGGATGGGGAAACTACTCTAGATACCGTGAATACATATCATCAGGTGTGTTAGTAACGTACGTTACTAACCAATTGTGAACTGACGCTTGTTCTGTTTTGAAGATATTGAGGTGTGTGGTATGTAGCCTCAAGCTGCTTACTTAAGAAGGAAGATCGCGTTAAGAGGATAAAACGCCTTGAGAATAATTTAGAATAGTTGTTAGGTTGTTTTGGGTAATGCTGATGCCGTTAAGGATCAGAGACATCTAGTACTGCTATAGACTTGAGGGAATTCAATAGGGTTGTGGGAAACGATAAAAAGTCAGTGGGATGCAGGTTCCTCTCCGAGCAGAGAAGTGGTTGATGAGATTTGATAGAGAGTGGGATGTTTTGCAAATAGTTGAGGAGAAGAAGGTTAGGCTTGCATTGAGGTAGGGGTTCTTTTCTCTTCGATTTCTATTTCAAAATTCTGCAAATGGGTTTGAAATTTTATATATTTCGTGTTAATCCCTGCAGTTTTCCATGATTATAATGCATGTTGTTCTTGGTTGAGAATCTAAAATATTTGAAGAATTTGATTTTTGTTTTCTGTTACGTGAGTTCTGAATTTTTCAGTGTCATTTAAGCTAGAAAAAAAAATGTTTTCTTATATAGCCATTAACTTGCTTGATTTAATGCTTGAACGAATTTCGTTTCATTAGCCAATCAAATCGATTTTGATTTTTCAGTAGCTTGATTTCAGTTCCTTGAAAAATCCCAGAATTGTGCATTTTTACTAAATGGGTACTTAAATTCCATGATTAAAATGATTTATGAAAACCAACAGAGGGGTATTTGTAAGGCTTATTAATCTTGATCTTACCAATTTTTATTCATGAATTTTTGTCTTAACTATCCATGCTCTTTTGTTACTTTGCACCACAGAGAACTTGGCAAGAAATCCTACATCTCTGTGCGTTTATTACTAGTATATCAAAATGTAAACGATTTCAAATGTTAAAATATGGTTTCATGAAAAACAAGTACGAGTTGTATCCAACAAAGAACTAGTTTTCATCATAAGTCAAGTTCGGTACTAAATTTTAAACTAGCCTTTTCACTGTTAATTGGTTAAGATGATAAGATGAAGCTTTTATTGGAAATTCCATTTACAGCCAACAACTGAAAATCTAGCACTGTTGTGGTACCGTACTAAGACTATATAGGACACCTTTGTGTTAGGCAGCAGTGAGCGAACGTAGCATATTGGCTCCCGAAGTGGTTCGGAAAAACTATTACGAAGGTTGTTATCATTCATGGATGATTGATAACAGCACAGAACCGACCAAGACGGTTATGCCGGCTCGAGGAGGATACCGCTAGAGTTTCAAATATAGAGAAAGTGCTTGCCTGAAAGTTAGTCCGTTATCAAGATATTTGGGAAGATAGGCAAAATTTCTCCATGCTACATTGATCCTTTTGTGATTCTTAAAAGGTTACGGAGGTCGTGTATCAACTATCATTGCCACCACAGTTAGTTGATGTGCAGAACGCATTCTATATATCTATCCTGCCAGGGTACAACGCAGAACCATCTCGTGTGATAGACTTGTTGATGTCACTTACGTGGAAAAACCGTTGTGGATTGCTGATACAAGAGAACATGCTCTTCGAACTAGAACCAAAAAGATGGTGAAAGGAGTATGGATGCATCACCGCTCGAACACGACGTGAGAGACAAGTTCCTGGAGCTACTTTAAGGTAACATTCATAGCCCTTTTGTTTAGTTTTTTTGGATTTGGGGACCAAATCCTTTTTTTAGTGGGTAATGGTGTAACGTCGCTAAAAATTTTCGTGGACTTTAAGCCGAGCCTAACCCATTTGGCTGTGTAGTGAGCACGTTCGATCCTAGTACTGGATGCTTATAGTAGTAGAGAGTGCCCTAAACCAAGTTTAGGTTTTCTTAACTGAATCGCTATCCCTTAGTGAAACTAATGAATTTAATTAGTAGGTGTCATGGGAATTGACACATACGCGCCACGTTTTAGAATGAGCCGCTAGGGACTTAATTGACGTTTTTATAAAGGTTAACTCTAAATTGCAAATCTTTATTGGTTTTTCCTATACCCTTCTTCCTCCGCCGTTCTCGTACCACTGTTTTCTACTCAAAAATTAATTACAGTAAATGAACTGTTTTGATCTTGAGATTCAATTTCGAGCATAAACTACCATCCGTATCTGTCCAAGGAACAATCTAATCTACGGAGGTAGGGGTTCTTTCTTTTTACTTCTTTCATTTTTTTCTATGAGTTTCGAATTGTGTTAATCAATCTGTTGACGGATGTTTAATTTAATTTTGTTTGTTAAATGCAATTTCTGCAAACAGAAGAATGGGTATTCAGTTTTGTATTTAGTTGAGCTTATAGCTGAATTTCACAACTAAATTGAAGTTATGAAAAATCCCTAATTTCTACTCGATTTGATTTGGTTTGATTTTAGTTGTCGAGAGCGAAAAATAAAAATAAAAATGAATTCCTTCCATATCAACGTCATTTTTATATGATTTGGTTTACTCGTAATGAAATTTTGGTTCCTGACAATTAGTAATTATTCCATTGATTTTATTAAAAATCCTATTCCTTTGAAAATTACTCTCTGACTCCTTTGATGGTGTATTTCTATCAAATTTTTGTTACAAAAATCTTAATCTGCCATGTTATATACTACTTGGTGTTTTGATTCATAACAGTTGTAACAATTTTCCTTAGAAAATTGAAAGATCATTTTAAGTCTCTTGTTTCTAGCCTAGAGTATTTGTTTGCTATTTTGAAATTTCTACAAACCTTTGCAAACATGAAGGAAGGAATATTTTAGTAGTCCTTTGATTCACTTGGGTTGATTTAAACGTCTTTTCCCTGTTATATTACTGACATTCCTCTTCCTAAATTGAAAATAACAATCTGAACTAATTTACTTGTGTTGTAGTTTTAAATGAATTTACTTGCCATTTGGATTTTAGTACAGGAATTTATCAACAGTAAGGGATGGGTTGCCAGCTTTAATGTACTCTAGTCTTACTAAACATAGTTCCTCAATTTACTTAAGCCAAATTTGAATCTGCTTGCCATGTTGTTTACTGAAAAATCCTCTCGACAATTATGACAAAAAAAATTTGGTTGGATTTTCATATTTTTGCCAATGTAAGGCTTTCTCATTTTATGTCAGACTTAATTCAAATTTCTTTTCTTTTTTTCATGAATATGTGTTTGCCGACAGAATTACTACCTTTCTGCAACTAATAATTTTGTTTTTCTATACCATGATGAGTTTGTGTATTTTTGGTTGGTAGAAGGTGTTATGTTCTTTACATTTTGCTTATAGAACTGGCTTCTTAGTGAGTTTGAAACTGCCACGCTTGGATCGGTGTTGGTCAATCATTTGTGTTGGTCAATCATTTGTTTTCGGAGCTACTTTATTGTTTCGAAATGTATGTGTGAGTTTACAGTTAATTTTTTGAGCACGATCGGATGCTAAGAGGCTCCACTCTAGGAATGTCAGGCCTTAATTGGCACCCCACCTACGGGTGGCAACCCGGAAGATCGTTAGCTGTAACGGTAGCTGGTATCTGACTATCCTGACATCGGCGTTGGCCAAAGAATTAGTAGAGCAACTTGATTTATAACTCTCTGTTTCTATGTGAATTAAAATAATGAAATGCTTTCATTTGTATATCATTTTAGTTGCTGTTCTTGTCCTTTTTCTTTATGTTGCGCGCAGGTACGATATCTTTATAACCCCAACTGGGCATTCGCTCACCTGTTTTGTTTTGTTCTCACCCCCACAAATTTTGAAGAGAGGTTAAGGCAGTAAGCTTAGGAAGAGCTTACGGCTAGGAGCTTAATTTTGTTTTGTAAGCAAAGTTGGTAATTTTGCTTGTGTATATCATGGAGTCATCTGCGGTAGTTTGGTTCGCATACATCCATGCCTAATTTTTGTTGGTCGATTTTTCCATGTTTTTGGTTGTCTCATATTTTCGCTGTCAACATAATTCTTTTGCCACTTTGAATTTAAAATTGACTAGCCAAGCCTTATTTATGCTTTTGTGGAACTTGCTTAAATCTACTGTATGTATTATCTTATCATACTAATGTTTTGTTTGAGCTGAATTTAAACCGTGTCCGGTATACAAACTATCTTCTGTTTCACTTTGGAACTTTCTTAAATCTAAGTTTTAATCTTTGTAGTGAACCTTTTATTGAACTAATAACTTTGTGTACTCACCTCTATGCATTTTACTAATATTTTCTTTAAAGAAAAAAAAAATATATCTTTACGTACCATTTTACATTTTCGAGTGACGGGTCGGGGATTTAGCCTTTCTTATCGATTGAAACCCATCCCATAAGCGAAATTCTGATCCGTTACAATTCCTGAAAAGGACATTGTGATGAAAATTCTCAGATCGCTTCCCTCTAGATACGATTTTGAGTAGCATGCCATCGTTGAGGGAAATAACCTTGCACACTTTTCAGAAATACTTTGATTGAAAGTTAAGAGCTCTTGATCTTGACCGGAACACAGGCAGAACTTCTACATTCAACGCTGTGAGCACAACAGGTGAATCTCCTAACTTGTCTTGGGCGGATGAATGTTGTTCCAATCATGTTGATTTTGATAAATCACTGATAATGAAAGAAATCAAAGAGTTTATAAGGAGGAAGAATAGATGTGATTTATATCCATCTTCAGTTAATGCTTCTGATGATTCAACCCAAAAAAATCCTATTCTGAGTGATCTCATCGACGATGATCATAACAAGTGTAATGGATTTTCTGATTCCCTCACATTTTCAACTTTTGATTCAGATTTTAAATGTGACACAGAGTTTGTTGATCTCTTGAATAAGGAGATTTTTCAAGAAAATCTTCAACTAAAGGCATCCTTGAAGAAAGTTGAATCATCACTCTTGATGAAGAACATTGAGATAGAGCGTCTTAATGACAACTTTGTCAAAACCATGTATCTAAAGGAAGAAGAGATTAACACTCTTAAGAATGACCTGCAAAGGTTGTCTGGAAGTTATGACAAAAACTCAACAATGTTATTCGATCAGATATCATTTGGGAACACTAATGGTTTAGGGTTCAAAAGCAAAACTGTGAGCTCGAAAAACACGTTTGTTCCAACTAATCAGAGAACAACGTTGTTGACTGTTGTGTTAAACAGGAAGTGCCACATAAAAACAAAAAATCTTTATTGATTTGTTCTTTTTGTGGAAATTCAAATCATGATCAAAGCACATGTTGGAGATTCAGAAGGAGGAATAAAAGAATCACCAAACTTCAAGAGAACATGCAGAAAATGAATTTAGCTCTGGATAATCAAGGTCGTCCAAGAAAATCCAGATCTAGACGAGGTAATTAATTCTAGTGACGTCTGCATCCTCATCTTTAACTTGGGAAAAATGAGGCTTGCATTTAGAAGTGGCTCAAGTCTGTGTATTTGTAAATTTTTCTTATATTTGTTAAGAAAATATTCTCCAAAGAAGATGGATGGTGGATAACAAATCCTGAAAGACTCATTCAAAGTCTTTTTAGGGTTTCGTGTTCATAAATCCATATATATTTCTGTGTCCTTCCTTTCTCATTCCTTATCATAAGATACAATCTCATGGCTCCTGTAACTAGAGGGATCACAAAAAGAGATGCAGTTGAAGCAGTTAATGTGTATCTCTGTGAAGGAATCTCTTCCTTAAGAGTAAACAAAGTGAAGTCGACAATCAATGGAGAAGGTTCTTCCTCTAACTGTCTCTTATCTATTTGTCATTATGATAATAATTTTAGAGGCATGGTGAAAGATTTCTCCAACAAGAGAAATGATTTAAAATCTCAAATCGTTTCCTCTTTGGAAAAGGTAACTCACTATGAATAAATGTTGTCTCTAACCAAGAACACCTTGTGTGAACTAAAAAGAGAACTTAGTGAGTTAAGTGACATTTCTGAAGACCTAGAGGAATTGAATGATCCCATAATCAATAGTTTCTTCAACAATGAGAAGGAATTCTCAGTAGATGCTCTGGGAAAGATCTATAATGTCTAGGAAACTTCTTAAGATAATTTTTATTCTTGTTTTGATTAAGAAGGATAACTAGGGTTTGGAGTAGCCATTATTGTGAGTACACATAGCTATGTCCAACGTTTTCATCTTGCAATGTTTTTAGATATATTTATTTAAATTCTAAAGTTGATTTGGAAGATGATTTTTGCAGTATTAATCTTTATGGTTTTATATATTGCAATATGTTATGGGATATATTGTTTGCGTCCGTGAACTATTATTGTCCCATACGTTGTCAAAAATTATCTCTTTTATATGTCGATATGCATGTATTGATACAAGATCGATGAAGGTTTGACAAACAAAAATTAAGCTTATTATGTCATTTATTGATGGAAGATAGGTTAAAATCTTTTGTTTACAAGGATTATGTCATTGTGAAAATAGTGATACAAAATAAAATGAATCCTTGTCTATTCCGCGGTATTGATCTTCCCTGATCCATATTTTATGTATATACTGTGTGGCTCCATAAGTCTTCTTATGTGAGCATTTCCAACTAGACTAATCATAGACTCGTTTGTGATTAATTTGGTTGTGTATTCCGATTAAATTAATCATGGGATCTCTTATGATTAGTTTAATTGAGAATTTTGGATACAAAATCATTTTATGATTTTTGGTCTCCAAAGAAATCCTTCTTTTCTCGTAAAAATAAGGTTGCTCTTGTTGTTCTTTCGGGAATGACATCAAATGAGGGAGAGTTCTTTTGAACTTGCGCTTAATTTCCATATCTTTGTGGGGAGTGCGGTTGTGGAATATTTGAGGAGTTATCTTGTATCTTTATAAACTCCGTGATGAATGCATTTAGCTTCGGATTTATGATTGCATCTAAATAAAGTTGATATGTACTTTTCTTTGGTCTTGAAGCGTCTCCAGGAAAATTTCATTAGGATCCCGTTTTCGTACCTTTGCCAATTTTATTGACAAAAAGGGGGAGAATTAATATGTAGTTCACACTACAAATACATATGGTTTTCGGATCATTATGTAAGGGGGAGTGGTTTTCATGTTGAGATGAAAGTATTGACTAAGGGAGAGTGATACATATGACCATAGTATTGTTGTCAAAGTTATGATACAATTGAACTTTGATACTGTGTAATAATACTATGACATTGTATAACAATGATCGAGAGCTTTTGTTTTCTCATTGTTATGGCTACGGATCATCAACAACTATGATGCTGAACTGAACATCTATGGAATCATGGGAGTACTTGGAAAACACGAAGTTTTCAAGTAATGTTGAAGCACCAAGGAGATCAAGCATGTGGACGAGAAGCTACAAAGTTTTATCTATGTTGTATTCCATGTGTATTGATAGTTTTGTCACTAAAATTGACAAAGGGGGGATTGTTAGAGCATTGCTAGGTCGAACTCGCAAGCGTTGCTATCTCAAGCTTGTTTGTAAAATTTAGTTGTCAAAACTATGTGTCTTGATCTCTAGTCTACTTATAGCTAAGTCTCAGACTAGGATAGTTAAGTGTACTTGAGTTCCAGACTCCATGGCGATCATCTTACGAAGACGAAGAACTATTCAAGGAACCAGTGGAACTTCATCCGACTAAAAGGTATGTGGAGACTTGAACTTATCTATCACTCAAAAGTCTATCTACTTTATCTCCTACTCTTGAGACAAAATTCGTATAAGTATGATAGTTTTCATACATACACATTTGTTATTTCAAGCCGAGTTTACTCGCCTATCTTTTTCTCGAAATATGTGTTGGTAAGCTTTCGCTTTAAGTATTTTTCATCTTTACTCGTGACGAAAGTCATGATGACGTTTCAATCTTGAAAATGGCTTTGATGACGACAGTTGTGAATAACGACTATTATAACATTATAGAAGAATATTTCAATGATTGAAATGTAGAGTTGAGATTACCACTTATGGATATAAGCATATATAGTGTGTTCGCACATTAGTGTATAAATCCATGTACCGGAAACCAAGTGTGTGCATGTGTGTGCATATGTGTGCATACGATATTGGCGACGGAGACAGGTTGGGTACGCGTACTGGCGGAACTTTTCCTCCCGGAAAATTCTGCTGAGTTTGGAGTTTACGAACTCATAAGCCAGTCACCTTAGGTACGCGTACCCTTATGCGTACTGGCAGAACTTTTCTACCCGAAAAATTCTACTGAGTTTGGAAACCAAAAGCCAACTCAAATCCAGTAGCTAAAGTACGCATACCCGTACGCATACCCAAACTGGTTATTTCTCAAATCGGTAGTTCATGAACTTAAAACAATAAATTATAAGGAATGCAATCTTTGCAAACCGTGGCTATATTGTTCATGAATTAATTCAAATGAATCAAACCAATTTTGTTTCAATTGTGTTTATGAATAAAGACCTAAGCAATTGAACAACTCTTCAACTAGTTCTTATGGGTCATTTGAACTAGTTATGAGAAAGATGAATACGGTTAATATGGAAGTGCTCATATGGCTAACCATTGGTTAACTATTTGTGAACCAACTAAGTGTACACATTTAGGTACGTTTACTCAAACCTAAATGAAATACATTCCATTTGTGTGTGACAAGCTAAGTTTCGATCTAACGGTTAAAAGATGTTAGCTTGGTTGAATCAGGTTTTTCATCTAATGGCGAATATTGAATGCTTTGTTACTAAGCTAACATAGATTGCAAACCCTGATTTGAAAACTATATAAGGGAGAATTCTAGCAACTGGAAAACTAATCCCCACACCTCCTGTATGATACTAGTTGGTTTTACTAGAGTCGATTCTCATTTAACCTTAGGTTTCTTCTCGAGACCTTGTAGGTTAACGACTTAAAGACGTCATTGGGATTGTGAAGCCAGACGAAACTACTTCTCTTGTAGTTGTGCGATCTGATCTTGCCATTTTCTATCGTACGAGTTCAATTGAATAATTGACTTGAGATTATATCTCTGATAGGTCAAGATAAAAAGAAATCACAAACATCTTCGTCTCATCGTTTGTGATTCTACAATATCTTGTTTCGCTACCATACGATTAAGATTATTGTTAGGTGATTGATAATTCTAGGCTGTTCTTCGGGAATATAAGTCCGGTTTATCAATTAGTTCTTGTTCACCTTGATTTCTATCAAAAGACGGAACAAACTCTTACGTTTATCTGTGGGAGACAGATTTATCTATTATCGTAGACTTTTCTGTGTGATACAGATTTGTTTATTCAAGTCTTCGACTTTGGGTCGTAGCAACTCTTAGTTGCGGGTGAGATCAGTTAAGGGAACCAAGTGCGTAGTATCCTGTTGGCATCAGAGACGTAAGGAGCGCAACTGTACCTTGAATCAGTGTGAGTTTGATTAGGGTTCAACTACAGTCCAGACCAAAGTTAGTTTGTAGTAGGCTAGTGTTTGTAGCGGCTTAATACAATGTGGTGTTCAATCTGGACTAGGTCCCGGGGGTTTTCTGCATTTGCGGTTTCCTCGTTAACAAAACTTCTGGTGTCTGTGTTATTTCTATTCTGCATTATATTTTGTTATGTAATTGAAATGTCACAGGTTGTGCGTTGTATCGATCACGAAATCCAACCTTTGGTTGTTGATTGGAAATTGATTGATCCTTGGATATTGGTCTTTGGTACCATCCAAGTTTATATCTCTTGTATTTGATAAAGACTCACAGATTTCTATTTGTTTGAGTATAGATCAAATCAAGAGATATAGATATTAACTCCTTGATATACTTTTTTAAGATTGAGTCTCACTGTCTAGTTGATTCTCTTAAAAGTATATTAGAGTTAGCCCATACAGATTGCTAATCAAAATATTGGGTGAGGTTGTTAGACCCCCGCATTTTCAAAGTCGTTAACCTACAGGGTCTCGAGAAGAAACCTAAGGTTAAAAGAGAGTCGATTCTAGTTATGCAACTAGTAACACACAGGAGGTGTGGGGATTAGGTTTCCCAGTTGATAGAGTTCTCCTTTATATAGTTTTCAAATCAGGGTTTGCAATCCAAGTTACCTTGGTAACAAAGCATTCAATATTCACCGTTAGATGAAAAACCTGATTCAACCAAGCTAATATCTTTCAACCGTTAGATCGAACTTAGCTTGTTACACACAAATGAAATGTACCCTCATTTAGGTTTATGTAGCCGTACCTAAACGTGTACACCATGTTGGTTCACTAATAATTAACAGAGGTTAGCCATATGATTACTCTCATATCAACCTTATTCATCTCAACCATAACTAGTTCAAATGAATCAAATGAAACTAGTTAAAGAGTTGTTCAATTGTTTAGAAAACACAATTGAAATCAAATCGGTTTGATTCACTTGAATCAGTCATGAACATTATATCCACGGTTTGCAAAGATTGCATTCCTTATGATTTAAATGTTTAAGTTCATGGACTTGACCGATTTGACAAAGTAACCAGCTTAAGTATGTACAGGTATGCGTACTTAAGCATCCAGATTTGAGTTTGTAAAGTTTCCAAACTCAGCAGAAATTCTCGGTTCGAGAACTTCCGCCAGTATGCGTACGGGTACGCATAGTTAACCTGTCTCCTTCACCAATTCCGTATACACATATATGCATACTCTTGGCTCCCGGTTTATGGACTTATAAACTAATGTGCGAACACACTATATATGCTTATATCCAAGGATGATTACATCATCAACTCTTTATTTCAATCATTGAAACATTCTTCTATAATGTCAATAGCCGTTTTCACACACTATTAGCATCAAAGCAAATTTCAAGATATTGAAACCTTCCAAGTCTTACACCAAATGATTGTATCACACAAACCATGTAAGATGTTACTCGACAATTTTCTCATGATATAAAATGAACTTGGTCGAAGCGAAAGCCTACCAACACATATTTCGAGAAATATGTAAACGAGATATACTCAGCTCGAAAGCTCAAATGTGCATAGAGAAAACTGTATCGTAACACGACTTATGTCTCAATATAGGAGATAGTAGAAATAGACTTTACAAGTGATAGATAAGTTCAAGTCTCCACATACCTTTTGTCGAAGAAGTTCCACAAGATCCCCTTAGTAGTTCTTCGTCTTCAAGAGATGAACGTCGAGAGATTTAAGCTCAACTACACTATTTATGTCCTAGTATGAGACATCTACAAATAGGCTACAAGTTAAGACTTATAGTTTTGATCACTAATATTGAAAAACATGCTTGAGATAGCAACGCATGCGAGTTTGACCGAGCAATGCTCTAACAATCTCCCCCTTTCTCAATTTTAGTGACAAAACTATCAATACATATGGATTACAAAAAATAAGCTTCTTATCCACATGCTTGATCTCCTTGGCATCTTCAACGTGACTCGAGATCTTCGTCACTTCCAAGTACTCCATGATCCTAAAGGTTGTAAGTTGAGCATCACAGTTGTTGAAGATCCGTAGCTATAACAATGAGAAAACAAAATGCTCTCAATCATTGTTATACAGTGTCATAGTATTATTATACATCATCAAAGTTCAATTGTATCACAACTTTGATAATAACACTATGGTGATATGCATCACTCCCCCTTAGTCAATACATATCTCAACATGAAAACCACTCCCGCTTATATAATGATCCGTAAACCATATGTATTTGTAGAGTGAACTACACATTAATTCTCCCCCTTTTTGTCAACAAAATTAGCAAAGGCACGAAAATTAGTGGGATCCTAATGAAATTTCCACGGAGATACATCATGACCAAAAGGTGTATTAACATACCAACAAATTTAGATGCAATCATAAAGCCGAAGCTAAATGCATTCATCAAGGAGTTAATGAAGATACAAGATAACCCCTAAAAATTCCACAGCCGCACTCCCCATAAAGATTTGGCAATTAAGCACAAGTTCAAAATGAACTCTCCCCCATAAAATATCATCCCCGAAGGAACAACAAAGGCGACCTTACTTTCACAAGAAAAGAAGGATTTATTTTGGACAAACAAATCACATGAAAACATGAATTTATATCCACAATATTCAATTGAAATAACCACAAGAGAACCCACAGTTAGTTCAATCGAAAAATAACAACCAAATTAATCACAAGAGAACCCATGATTAATTTAATTGGAATACACAACCAAATTAACCACAAAAGTGATCAATTTAATTGGTCATGCTCGACATAAGCGAACTTACGGAGCAACAACTAAAATAACCAAAAGAGAATGATTAATTTAGTTGAACATGTTTGACATAGGGAACCTCAAGTAGCAACAACTAAGTTAATCATAAGAGAATAATCAAATCATTCGATTATGCTCAATATAAAAAACCTTATGGAACAACACGGTATATGCACAAAGATTGTGGATCGGAGATCGACCAAATATTGCGGAATAGACAAGGATTCATTCTATTTTTCATCACTATTTTCACAATGACATATAATAGACTTAATCCTTGTAAAAAAAAAGTTTTATCCTTTCTTTTTATCAAAAACATGACATAAAAGGCATTAACTTTTGTAATATCAAAAGTTCATTCTATCTTCCATCAATACATTCATATCGACATAATATAGATAACTTTTGAACAATTATGAGACACAGACGTAAACAACATATCCCATAACAATCTGCAATATATAAAATCATAAAGATAAAAATTTCAAAAATCATCTTCCAAAAAATACTTTAGAAAATAAATCTAAAAACAATGAAGATGAAAATTGTTGGACATAGCTATGTGTACTCACAATAATGGCTATTCCAAACCCTAGTTAAACTTCTAAAAACACAAAAAGAAGATTTACTAGACATTGTAGAGCTTTCTCAGGGCATCTACAGAGAATTCCTTCTCATTATTGAAAAAACCATTGATAATGGGATCATTCAATTCCTCCAAATCTTCAGAAATATCAGTTAGCTCACTAAGTTCTCTTTTTAGATCACACAAGGTGTTCTTTGTTAGAGACAACATTTGTTCATAGTGAGAGATATCTCTTATAGAAGAAATGATTCGAGATTTTAAATCATTTCTTTTCCCGATGAAATCCTTCACCATAGCCCTGAAGTTATTATCAGAATGACAAACAAACAATAGGCAGTTAGAAGAGGAACCTGGATCATCATTTGTGTTCTTTGCCTTCCTTTTATTTGAAGAAGAAACTCCTTCACACAGATACACATTAACTGCTTCTACAACATCTTTGTTGGTGGTACCTCTAGTTATAGGGGCCATGAGATTGTATCTTTAGAGAAGAAGGTGAAGAACAGTAATAAATAGACTCTAGGATAGTAAAACCCTAAAGGACCCTGAAAAAGTCTTCATGGTT
Organism: Papaver somniferum; assembly: GCF_003573695.1. Taxonomy (NCBI): domain Eukaryota; kingdom Viridiplantae; phylum Streptophyta; class Magnoliopsida; order Ranunculales; family Papaveraceae; genus Papaver; species Papaver somniferum. Next base: position 47,200,520 of record NC_039362.1, on the reverse strand, counting down.
CATGATCCATCATCATTTTTTTAACAAGAAGATATTTACTTTCTCAAAAAGGAACAGAAGGAATCAACAAAAGATTTACAAGACTTGAACCAACCTTGAAGTAATCCTTATTTTTCAAGTCCAAAGAATTAGGATACAATCTATTACTATGATTTAAATAGTAATAGAGTGAACAGAGTGTTCACATCTTGTGTCGCAGAATGACGTTTCAAGGTTTGTTGAGTAAAACGACTTAACTCGTTTAGCTCTGATTCTTTTGGATTTTTTCTTGTGCTCAGGCATCTCTGACTGTTTCCCCAGAGTCAGATTCATTTTTTGCATGTTATTCTGAAGTTTGGTAATTCTTCTTGAATCTCCAACACTTACTTTGAACATGACTTGTATTTCCACAAAAAGAGCAGAGCAGAGGAGGCTTGCTTTGTGAAGATGACTCCTGTTTATCACAACGCTCAGGATCTTTTGTTCTAGAACCGGTTGAGTTTGTTGTGCACACAATCTTACTTTTGAACCCTAAACCTTGTGTGTTTCCAAAAGGCTTTTGACCAAATAACATTGCTGAGATTTTGTCTGAGCTTCCTGACAACCTTTGCAGGTCACACTTGAGAGAATTGATCTCTTTTTCTTTTATAAATAAGGTTCTGGTGAATTCATCATTAAGACAGTCAATCTCAAGAGTCTTCATATGCAGTGATGATTCAAGTTTATTCAACAATTCTTTCAGTTGAATATTCTCCTGATGAATTTCTTCATATTTATTCAGAAATTCTAGGATTTCAGTGTCCGACTTGCATTCGCTGGAAATTGAGTTACATGGAGCTTCTGCTGAGAAGGCTGAACTTTCCATACTCACTTCAACATTGTGAAAGGTATTGGAACACTGAGGTTCTTCTTGACTTGGATCATTAGAAGTAATAGAGAGAGAGAGAGAGAGGATGATCTCTCAGATCCTTTGATTTTCTTTACCATGTCCTTGATCTTTTGTGTAATCAGTGATTTATTAAAATCAACATGATTAGGACAACATTCATCAGCCCATGACAAGCTAGAAGTGTTACTTGCAATGGTCACATCATTGAACGCAGAGGTTCTGACTGTATTCTGATCAAGATCAAATAATTTAATCTTTCTCACAAGAGTACTTCTGGAAAGAGTATCAAGGTTATTTCCCTCAACGATGGCATGCTTCTTAGAATCGTATCTAGATGGAAGTGATCTGAGAATTTTCATCACAATGTTCTTTTCAGGAATAGTCTTACCCAATGCAAAAGATGCATTAAAAATTTCATACACTTTGTGATTAAACTCATCAAATGAATCTTCATTTGCCATACGAAGGTTTTCCCAATCGAAAATAAGGTTTTGAAGCCTATCTTCCTTTTCACTGGTATTACCTTCGAATATGGTTTCTAAGATATCCCAAGCATCTTTAGACCTAGTGCACATAGTCACATGGTGCTGAAGATATGGGGTAATGGCATGTATGATGGCATTCAAACCGTCGGAGTTTTGCTTTGCAGCAAGTATCTCGGCTGCATTGTATTCACCAATGTTCTTAGGAACGTTTGCATTCCCTACTGCCACAACGGGAGCATCATAGCCATTAACTACACATACTCATGATTTAAAATCATGCGCTTGAAGAAAGGCACGCATAACAATTTTCCACCATAAGTAATTAGAGCCATCGAATACTGGTGGTACGTTTATAGAGATAGCACCTTTGTCCATATCAGATCGCTACAAATACATACTTATGAGGTCTTTAATGTGTTTGCCTGCTCTGATACCAATTGAAAATGCTGGGGTCTAACAACCACACCCAACAATTCGTTTAGAAATCTGAGAGGACTTACTCCAATACACTTTCTAGAGAATCAACTAGACAGTCAGACCCAATCTAGATTAAAGTATATCAAAGAGTTTAATACCTCTAACTCTTAATTCAATCCGCAATCAACAAATAGAAATTTACGAGCCTAATTGAATATAAGAGGAATTACTTGAACGGTACCAAAGACCAATGTTCAAGTGCCAATCAATGTAAATCAACAACCAAAGGTTGGATATTCTAATTGATTGATCTTAACGCACAACCTGTGATATTTCAATTATATAACAAAATATAATGCGGAAAAGAAATAACACAGACACCAGAATTTTGTTAATGAGGAAATCGCAAATGCAGAAAAACCCCGGAACCTAGTCCAGATTGAACACCACACTGTATTAAGCCGCTACATACACTAGCCTACTACCAATTAACTTCAGACTGGACTGTAGTTGAACCCTAATCAATCTCACACTGATTCAAGGTACAGTTGCGCTCCTTACGTCTCTGATCCCAGCAGGATACTACGCACTTGGTTCCCTTAGATGATCTCACCCACAACTAAGAGTTTCTACGACCCAAAGTCGAAGACTTGATAGACAAATATGTCTCACACATAAAAGTCTATAAGATTGAATAAATTCGTCTCCCACAGAAATACCCAAGAGTTTTTGTTCCGTCTTTTGATAAATAAAGGTGAACATGAACCAATTGATAAATCAGACTTATATTCCCGAAGAACAACCTAGTATTATCAATCCCCTCACAATAAACTGAATCCACTAGCGAAACAAGTTATTGTGGAATCACAAACGATGAGACGAAGTTTGTTTGTGATTACTTTTCTATCTTGCCTATCGGAGATATAAAATCTCGAGCCAATTATTTCAATTGCACTCAACACGATAGAAACAGCAAGATCAGATCACGCAACTACAAAGATAATAGTTGGTTCTGGCTTCACAATCCCAATGAAGTCTTCAAGTCGTTAACCTACAGGGTCTCGAGAAGAAACCTAAGGTTAAAGGAGAATCGACTCTAGTTATGCAACTAGTAACACACAGGAGGTGTGGGGATTAGGTTTCTCAGTTGCTAGAGTTCTCCTTTATATAGTATTCAAATCAGGGTTTGCAATCCAAGTTACCTTGGTAACAAAGCATTCAATATTCACCGTTAGATGAAAAACCTGATTCAACCAAGCTAATATCTTTCAACCGTTAGATCGAACTTAGCTTGTTACACAAAAATGAAATGTACCCTCATTTAGGTTTATGTAGCCGGACCTAAATGTGCACACCATGTTGGTTCACTAATAGTTAACCAAGGTTAGCCATATGATTACTCTCATATCAACCTTATTCATCTCAACCATAACTAGTTCAAATGACTCAAATGAAACTAGTTAAAGAGTTGTTCAATTTTTAGAAAACATAATTGAAATCAAATCGGTTTGATTCACTTGAATCAATCATGAACATCATAGCCACAGTTTGCAAAGATTGCATTCCTTATGATTTAAATGTTTAAGTTCATGGACTTGACCGATTTGACAAAATAACCAGTTTAAGTATGCGTACGGGTATGCGTACTTAAGCAGCCGGATTTGAGTTTGTAAAGTTTCCAAACTCAGCAGAAATTTTCGGTTCAAAAACTTCCGCCAGTATGCATACGGGTACGCACACTTAAGGTGACTAGTTAAGAGTTTTGCCAAAACCAAACTCAGCAGAAATTCTCGGTTCGAGGACTTCCGCCAGTATACGTACGGGTACGCATACTTAACCTGTCTCCTTCACCAATTCCGTATATACACATATGTACACTCTTGGCTTCCGGTTTATGGACTTATACACTAATGTTCGAACACACTATATATGCTTATATCAAAAGATGGTTACATCATCAACTCTTTATTTCAATTATTGAAACATTCTTCTATAAAGTCAATAGTCGTTTTCACACACTATTAGAATCAAAGCAATTTTCAATATATTGAAATAATCATTATTGAAACCTTCCAAGTCTTACACCAAATGATTGTATCACACAAACCATGAAAGATGTTACTCGACAATTTTCTCATGATATAAGATGAACTTGGTCGAAGCGAAAGCTTACCAACATATATTTTGAGAAGTATATAAGTGAGATATACTCAGCTCGAAATCTCAAATGTGTATAGAGAAAACTATATCGTAACACGAGTTATGTCTCAATATAGGAGATAGTAGAAATAGACTTTCCAAGTGATAGATAAGTTCAAGTCTCCACATACCTTTTGTAGAAGAAGTTTCACAAGCTCCCCTAGTAGTTCTTCGTCTTCAAGAGATGAACGTCGAGAGATTTAAGCTCAACTACACTATCTATGTCCTAGTCCGAGACATATACAAATAGGCTAGAAATCAAAACTTATAGTTTTGACCACTAACATTGAAAAACATGCTTGAGATAGCAACGCATGCGAGTTTGACCGAGCAATGCTCTAACAACCACTATTATCATGTAACCACGTGTAAAACATCAAAGGAGGCTTGGGATATTCTTAATATCGTATTTGAAGGGAATGCCTCTGAAAAGGAAGCTAGGCTTCAAACCCTATCTTCTAAATGGGAAAACCTTCGTATGGATGAAAAAGATACCTTTGATGAGTTTGACCAAAAACTTTCTGAAATAGTGAATGCCTCTTACGCTTTAGGAAAAACTTTTTCAGATAATGATATTGTGTGTAAAACTCTAAGGTCTTTACCACCAAGATACGAATCTAAAAAGCATGCCATCATGGAAGCAAATGATCTTTCCACACTATCTAGAAGCACTCTAGTTGGTGTTGACCTTGAATACCAATCCAAGAATGAAGTGGGTATTACCGTTAAAGATGTAACTAAGACTAGTTCTTCGACAAAAAAATTTTGTGATGCAAAAACTGAGGATTGTAGTGTTGATAGGACTGCATGACAATTCAGAAAGTTATTAAGATAAAAGAAAAGGAGTTCTTCTAAAGATGCATCTTCTCCTTCTCAAAAATCATAGAAATATGTAAATAATAGAGAAAAAAATGATGGCGATAGCTCTAATTGTTCCAAGGATCAAGAGAACAAATATTTCACTGCAACTGTTGAATGCACACCTGGAAAAGGATACTGAAGTAACTCCAGAGTCAAAGGCAATTGAATGTGATAGACTTTCTAAAGAGAATGAATATCTGAAAAAGGAACTTGATATCCTATATAAGGATATAGAACGTGTAAGCGATGGTCAAACTTACCTTGAAGTCTTGGAAAGTTACAGAAAACAAATTGAAGAAGGTCATGATCGAGATGCAAAACTACATACGAAGCTAGAGAACCTAAAAAACATTGAGGTAAGTAAATCTCCTATTTATGAAAATCTCGAAATTCAAGTTGAAAAATTTAAAGTTGATCTAAATAATGCTCTCGAAAAAATAAAAACGTTGGAAAAAGAGAATATGGCTCTAAAAGCAGACTTGAAAAAGTTCGATAGTAGCACAAAACAACTTGCCTCAATGTTGACGGCAACTAGAGTTCCTCGTGACACGCGAGGATTGGGCTACAAAGGTAAATAAACTTTGAATGCTAGACAAGAGATAAAGTTTGTAAAACCTAAAGACTTTACTGAAGAAATTGCTTCAAAAGTTGCCACGAAAGATTGCTCTTCCATAAAAGAAAAATCTGTAGCACCTTCATCTTCAGCAAATGATGGAAAACGTAAAATCCGTCAAACTCCAATACAAGTGGATCCACAACAAAGTAACACTAAGCATCATGATTCATATATTACTAAGCATTGCTTCTATTGTGGAAATAAAGGACATTTGGAAAGAGGATGAAAATTCCGTAAAAGGAATGAGAAAGCCATAGATGCACGCGTTTTTGCAAAATTGGATGAACTCAATAATGCTCCTCGTGCTAAATCAGGTCATCATTTTCCTAAAAATAAGCAAAAGAATTATTATAATAATAGTTCAAAATTTGCTTATCAGGATTCTACAAAGTTTTCTCATTATCTCTTAAACAATAAAAGGAGAGATAACTTTGTAAAGACAAGATTTGATGTTCCAAATTGGAGAAAGGTTAATTCTCAGAATTTTCAACATTTCAGTTACCCTAATGTTTCCTCAAGAGATTCGCCAAAGATTTCAGGAGGAAATAATAGGAAGAACAAAGCTGATCATGTAAAACGCATTTCTAAATATAGTCCCAAGTCTTTTCTAAATACAACCAGGGAGGTATCAAAAGATAGTCACAATGATGACACTCGAATAATAAGTTTCAATACTCGTGACATTCAGAATATTGTGCTAAACGTTCTTGATCAAATGAATGTATCTCCATGTTGTCATCGTTGTATGAGATAATTAGGTCTTATAGTGATTACGTTTTTATGATTTCATGACTTTTGATTTTGCGGATTTCATATCTAACCTATTGGGTTGCTTAGTCAAATAATCATAAAAGGATGATGACAAATAATCTCATATGTGAGTCACGATTATACTATTATCAATTTATGTTTCATAAGTTGTGTATACATATGAGTTTTTGGTTTTAGCTTATTACTATTGGCACGCAGTAGTTAAAATTAGTTCAACCTTTCTCTGGTAAAGGTTGCTTTTCTTGTTGTTCTTTCGTTCTTGCAACACACTGAGGATGCGGAATATGAGGTAACGAATTAGTTAGTTAATCATTTTCCTACTTAAGAAAAGCTTGAGTTTATTGCATATATTTTTCTTTTGCTTAACAAAATTCGGTACAATTGATGTTGATTCCATTATGGCTTCGATTTTTGGGCTATCTCTGGACATATTCAATCATCAGATTTTGGTGGACTGGAATTCTTAAAGTATAACATGGCAGATATAAGTGATTTGATGGCGTAACTTGGGATGGATAATCGATTCTCGATAAAACATGGGAAGTGAAGATATTGGGGTTTCTTTTCTATTCCTGGAACAAATTTGGTGGATATTTACTTGGAAACTTTCCATAGTTTGGATTGATGTTGAGTTGTTATGTTCAGACAGGGTTGGTAGTTAGGTAAGAATCGTGAAAAAAGGGAAGTTTTTATATGTTCCTCGAACAAGGCATGAAGTACTCGGCCTGGAAGAATATATTATGAGGAGATTTGAGTCTATCGAGTCCTTTGGTAATCTACGGAGAGGATGGAAAGATCGGATAACTTGGAGGACGCGTAGAAGATAAAGAAAGAAGACAATGAAATCCCGAAGATTGTGGTGAAACAAAAGAGATTTGAAAGGATATTCTTTCACGAGATTTTTGGTGTTGTGGTCTGTATAAACACTGTTGGGAGTCCCAGAAGGGGTAGTCGGGCCTTTGGAGGTCGAACAACAACACTGTAGAGGAGTTTAATTAAGTTGCAGAGTCGCAGCAGAGAAGGAAGAAGAAGAAGAACAAAACCATCACCATTTCTTTCGAATTTGTAACAGTTTTGCAACAATTTCAATTAATATTTTCTATGTAACAGTAGGCTCTATAACGGTGAGCTATGTAGCAATTATATCTGTTACAAACTCGTTGGTTTATTAGTTTTCTCTTGTTTTTCACATTTTTGAGCTATGAACACCTATTTTGAGCACGTGAATAATATTAGGAGCTAAACCCCTTTGCTGGGACAATGGAGGAAGCCATTCTTCACGCATATGGTAATTCTATTAATTCTTTTATGACTTATTGCATTGATTTTTAATCGTATTTTATGATTTTCAATTAATAATTGTGATTTCAATTGATGGGTCATGCTTTCTTAAGTGTTTTGATGTCTCATGCTTTATATATACAGTCATTACTTTCAAAATCTACTTTCGACAATGAATTAGAGTCAATAAATTATAATTATTTGAGCTAAATGTCTAGAATTATTAGTTGAACCACATGAATGTGAGAATTGGTGAAATCCTGAGTCTCAGTACCTCTCGATATTGTGACAATCTTGTGTAAATATTTTCTTTGTTTTTATTTTTTTTAATCTGAAATCAAATCTCTACAAGTCTTTAACGAACCTTTTCTTATCACTATAAAAAACTACATCAGATGCCAGAAGTTTTTTTAACGGGGAAAACTGCAATTGTAGAGAAACCCCGGGACCTTGTCCATATTTGAACACCACACTCTATTTAGATGCTATAGACACTAGCCTACTATCAGACTTCAAACTGGAATATAGTTGAGACCGAATTCACCCATAAAGCAATTCAGCTATAGTCGTGCTCCTTACGTCTCTTGAACCTCGTAAGGATGTACACAATTGATCCCCTAGCTAATATCATTTGCATCCTAAGAGTTGTTTCACCCTAAGTGAAGACTTTTGATATCAATATTTCTCTAACAAATAAGACTATTTGATTTTCCTTTAGATCAATAGATCAAGGATTGGAAATCTGTTTACAATAGACAAAGCTAACAAACCTCACAAATTCAAAATACTTACACTCAGTTAGCTGAGAATCCTAGATTATTAACCACCTCTTAAGAATAATCTTAAACCGATAAAATAAGAAGATATTTATATATCTATCTTGAGGAATCACAAAGTCTGAGACGAAGAGAACTTTGCGATTTATGTCTATCTCGTTCCTGAAAGATATTACTAAAACCTATGAAAAAGTGGGGGTCTAACAACCTCACCCATTATTTCTCTTAGGAATCTGTATGGACTAACTCCAATATACGTACAAGAGAATCAATTAGACAATTTGACTCAATCTTAAAAAAAGTATATCAAAGAGTTATATCTCAATCTCTTAATTCAATCCGCAATCAAAAAAAACAATAATTTGCGAGCCCGATTGAATATAAGAGAGATAACTTGAACGGTACCAAAGACCAATGTTCAAGGATCAATCAATTTCAATCAACAACCAAAGGTTGGATTTACCAATTGATCGATTCAACACACAACCTGTGATATTTCAATTATATAACAAAATATAAAGCGGAAAAGAAATAACACAGACACCAGAAGTTTTGTTAACGAGGAAACCGTAAATGCGGAAAAACCCCGTGACCTAGTCTAGATTTGAACACCATATTGTATTAAGCCGCTACAGTCACTAGCCTACTACAAAGCTAACTTCGGTTTGGAATGTAGTTGAACCCTAATCAATCTCACACTGCTTAAAGGTACAGTCGTGCTCCTTACGTCTCTGATCCCAACAGGATACTACGCACTTGATTCCCTTAGCTGATCTCACCAACAACTAAGAGTTGCTATGACCCAAAGTCGAAGACTTGATAAACAAATTTGTATAACACAGAAAAGTTTATTGAATAGATAAATTTGTCTCCCACAGATATACCTGCGAGTTTTTGTTCTGTCTTTTGATAAATCAAGGTGAATAGGAACCAATCGATAACACGGACTTATATTCCCGAAGAACAGCCTATAATTATCAATCACCTCACAATAATCATAATCGATTAACGAAACAAGATATTATGGAATCACAAACGATGAGACGAAGGTGTTTGTGACTACTTTTCTATCTTTCCTATCGAAGATATAAATCTCAAGCCAATCTTACGATTGTACTCAATCACGATAGAAATAGCAAGATCAGATCACGCAACTGCAAAGAAAATAGTTGGGGTCTGGCTTCACAATCCTAATGAAGTCTTCAAGTCGTTAACCTACAGTGTTTAACAAATCGAAAATACAAAGTAATTTTGTTTAAATATGTTATCAAGGAAACAATTGCCCGAAGCAATTTTCCCTAATAGTTTAACAAATCGACTAAGAAACTTAATTCCCTTGTTAAACCAATTGTGTATGTACAACCGCTTATTTCGATAAGACCAAAATAAAGATCAGAATTAATTTTATTTCTCTCATCAGGCTCTAATTATTCAGATGATAACTTAGACCTTTTCCTTTAGACAAGACAAACACTAGGTTAGTTAACTAGTCTTTCTTATGAAGGCATTCAATGAGACTTGAATAATTGAATCCTCCAATTTGATAAGTCTAACTAAGATCAGATATTAACTTAGTTTCTCTTGTCCAGAATCAATTGGATTAAACAAATGATCCTGTATTTTTGTTAAGCCTAAACAATACATACAAACCAAAATAAATGGACTTGCACAATTATTTTCTTAACCGGAAGCAACTGAAACAAACATAAACATTATGGCACCGCAATTGCACCGAATTTCGTTAAGCAAAAAAAAAACACTTGATACCCAACAATAAAGAAGATACCAAACAATAAGCCAAATAATTTTGACATGGTTTTTCTTAACCAGAAACAATTGAATCACACACACATCCATACACAATATAACGGAATATATCAACTGTACCGAAATTTTGTTAAGCAAAAGCAAAATATATGCAATATAAACAGGCTTTTCTTAAACAGGAAAACGGTTAACTAACAAATTTGTTACCTCAAATTTCGCAGCCTCTTCTCCCCAGAAAGATATATCATTAAGCGCAAGTTCAAATAAGAACTCTCCCCCAGTGCGTTTCCGTCCTCTCGTAAGAACAAAATAACAACAACAAGAGCAACCTTTACCAGAGAAAGGTTGAATCGATTTTAACTAATGCGTGCCAATAGAAAAATTTGAAAACTCGAAGCACATATGTTATGCTAAACACAACTCATGTAAACACAAATTGATTCAACATATTGTGACTTTTCACATATGATTGTTTCAACCGGAACACCTCATGTTTCTTAGTTAAAGTCTACCAACATGGGCTAGAGCTTAATCCCGCTAAAACAAAAATCCACCCGAATCATAAGGGTTACATCATATGAGATCGAATATTAAGGTTAATGAAAACCGAAATCAGACATCCCATAAACCAAAAACACATAGCAAAAATATAAGCACTCATTCACAGGTTATGTAATCCGTAACTATCAAAAGGAAAATTATAAAATAATAATTTTATTCATAAATAATGATAATTTTTTTCAAAAATAGACCTTATACAATAATTGAAATAAATCAAAACATCGATGTCTATTTTTCTTTAAATAGGAAAGTAAACCATTCGTTATTTGTCATCTGCTCATCAGATTCTTGTTCTAACTCTTGGTCCACTTCTTTTCTCAACATTGATCTCTAAGATTCCTTGAAGAGTTTCTGGATCATTTCGATCAGCGAAGGCCAACTATTTCTGAATGCAGTTCAGTTGTCTACAAGATGCAAGATATGAAACAAGAGTTCTCCATTGTTGTAGATCTGAGCAGTTGAAACAATACTTCCTCTTTCTTTTCGAGTTTTAATCATTTGCTTGATAATTCCCTGAGTGACTGCTTTAGTGAATTTCTCATCTCCAAAATTGTTCCCCATTGTGTTTTCACAAATGTTGGTGATGAGACAGGGATATCCAAGATTTCTTTGGGACGCTGTGGCAGTGATGGATTCAGAGATCCTGATAATTTGATTTATAATCATTCCACATATATCAATTTGCTTGTCACCTTCAAGTAGAAAGTATACATATTCAGCAAATTCCTTGTCTCATTGTGATGTTTCTCTTGTGCAAGAAAAGAGGGCTGATATTGCAAGTTTACCGAAAACCCTTAAGTAGAAGAGTATTTCCTTGGTTAACATTCTTCCATACAACAGATTTTCTAATGATACGTTTTGAAATGTTATCGCGCTCAATTTCAAAACCAGTAATCAAATGATTGCCTTTCACATTGTACTTAATGATACTTGATTTCATATTTCTATCGACTAGGTGAAACGTATATCCAACAAGAATGCTAAAAGTAAGATTCTCATAATCAATATTAAGAATATTAGCATAGAAGAATCTTACTATATCGGGTGAATTAATATTTTTCAAACCCAAACAAATTCCCCCAGTTTCGGTCTTGAACAAACTGCACATATCTACTTTCTGAAACATCTGAATTGAATCTCTTTTCAGCAGTGAACTTAACTCCTTTTAAAGCTTGATATTTCTCAAAACATGTACTATCCACAAAGTTTGTAAGTTCATGTTTGTCTTTGATCAAGTGAGGATACTTTATTTTCTCAATATCACCAAAAGGAATATAATGATTCAATTCCAGGTTGTCAGTTTCAGACGTTTCTTCTCTTGATTTCCTCTTTCCCATATTTTCAACAATTGAAGGTGTATAGAAAACCCTAGTTACGGTTCCGAACAATTTCTCCCAGGATGTTTGTAAAAACAACACAAAATAATATTTTTTATAGGGAATGAAGACATCAATTCCCGTAAATAACTAGTCTTAGGAAATCCTTTCAAAATCAGAAATCTTAATTCGTGGGGAAACAAATCCGATTTCGCAACTAGGTCTTTCTTTTGGAAAACCGATTTTTCTTGGACCGAATCAATTCTATATTTATGTCCAAGTATTTGTTAAATCTATAATTACCAGGACTTGATAATTTTTGAAATTCACTCAAGAATTTTCGAATACAAAATACAAAAACGCAATTGAACAAGATATCTGTAAAAAATATCTTTAGAATCACGAATCCGGTAATACTTTAAAAGAACACTTGCTTTATTGACAGAGTTGTGGGTGTATGAAGCAATCCATTGTTAATAGAATTATTAACTAAAAAAAATCATTCTTTGTAAAATTACAAAGATTCCAAAATCGCATCTTAATTAGCGATATATTGACAATCTTAGTTTGAAAATATACATATATATATATTTGGGTAACAAATCCAAAATATATTTAAGATCCCAGATTTTTCAAAATAGTCATGATTCATACATAAAAAAATCTTATGTGAAATCTTATGCATTTTCAAGATAAAACATGTCACATAGAATGTTGTATCATTGTTACTAAACTTGTTAGTATTCAATACCATAAGATACAATTCTATGATAACCGAGAGATTATGTAATTCAATCAATACATACAAAGACATAATCCAAATTCCTAAAAAAATTAGGAACAAGAGTATCATATACCTCATTCGTGTCTTCCACCACGAGTCCTTGAAGTAGTCAAATCCTGCTACTACGTTAACTGAATCAGCCAATAACTTCAATTCTTATAGGTTGTGTTATAGCATAGCTCGGTTGAACCCACCAAGCGTTGGTATGTCAAGTTTGGTTGTCATATTTTAGTGAACCAAAACTCATTTAAAGAGTCGCTTGATTATTTACTAGAGTCAACTTTGTATAGGTTAGCTAGAAAGTTATTAGGATATGAGACATACAAGTATTACTCGAAGACTTGAAGAATGTGAAGAAGTAAAGAGCTACATCGACGACATCATCCTTCCTCTTGAGGTTAGTAAACTTGAACTGTTTCATTCCTAACGTATCTTTCAAGTCGTGCTATATTGAAAACATAACTGCGAAGCTGTGAATGATTATACTCTAGTTAGACGTAGTATTAAGGAATTATAATACGAAGTATAACGCCTATCTTTTGAACTTCGTATATAAGACATCGAAATAATCGTATGAATGCTATTGTGATTATGTATGTGTATGGGTGAAGATTTCGTCCTATGAAACAATGTTTTACATTCGTTTAAATGAAGTACATTCATAAACTTATTTTGTGAATCGAAAGGGAAATCACTAGGTGTTGATACATGAAAATAACCAACCCTAAATAGACAACCCCTTAGCCTGTCAAGGGTTCCTTTTAGGATGGAGATACTAGGGGACTAGGCCTAACCCACTAGAATGGGATAGTCCTAGTCCACCCAAGAGTATATTAGTTAGTTGGGCTTTATCCCAAGAAGAAAGTCTCTTAGGGTTTGATAATAACTTATGGAAAGGGAAATGGTAGTTTAGTAATATGTTAACCTTATGTGCATTTATCTATAAGAAGGTCATTATAAAAGGAGAAAGAGGGGGACACTTAGGGATCATCATTAATCCGCCATTACTCCTCCAAAACCTTTCTACACCTTGGGAGTACTTTTTGTGATTAGGGCTAGTTCCTCCTTCCCACATTTTACCCCATCAATATTGCGACCACAGTGAGAGGTTCTTAGCCTCTTTTCCAGCATGATACCCCCAAGTGCGAGCCAGGAAGTACCGGTGGGCGGAGTACTCCCAAACCCGGATCATGTTTCTGTAGAAGACGTGCATGGAGAGAGTGATGATGAGATATGCTTCTGAGCAGTGGTTGCTATGCCCATTGTGCAAGGAGCGGGAGCATCCCAGGGTGCAGGAGCGTCTCAGAAGAAAAGGGAAATTCTTAAAGAAAAAGCCGCAGCGGAGACAAGCGAGCGAGAGATGTCTGAAATACAGAAGGAGTTAGACGCGTCTATCAAAAGGCAGTAGGAACTACGCGGACTTCTAAACTGAGCGAGAGACCAAGACGCGACAACTTCCAAGATGGTTAGCGCAAAAAATACTATCCAGGGAATAGCGGAAGACGCGATCGCAAAATACTTGGAGACTAATTATCGGGTGACAAAGGATGATGCCTACGACTCGCTGGAACCACCATACTCCGTGGAAGTTGCTGACTATTTATATCCTGAAGATTATACATCGCCAAGGTTCAAAACATATGGAGGCATTTATGGATTGAATATATGCAGGTTATTGTGTTGTTGAAACTTGGAATCAAGTGTATGTATAATGAATTCTTGTAATTTGTTTATCCATATGATGCAAGAGTTTTGTAACTAAAATTGACAAAGGGGGAGATTGTTAGAGCATAACTCCGTTGAACCCACCAAGCGTTCGTATGTCAAGTTTGGTTGTCATATTTTAATGAACCAAAACTCGTTTAAAGAGTCGCTTGATTATTTACTAGAGTCAACTTCGTATAAGTTAGCTAGAAAGTTATTAGGATATGAGAAATACAAGTATTACTCGAAGACTTGAAGAATGTGAAGAAGCAAAGAGCTACATCGACGACATCATCCTTCCACTTGCGGTTAGTAATATTTTGACTTGAACTGTTTTATTCCTAATGTATCTTTCAAGTCGTGATATATTGAAAACATAACTGTGAAGTTGTGAGTGATTATACTCTAGTTAGATGTAGTATTAAGGAATTATAATACGAAGTATAACGCCTATCTTTTGAACTTCGTATATAAGACATAGACATAATCATATGAATGGTATTGTGATTATGTATGGTTATGGGTGAAGATTTCGTCCTAGGAAAAAATGTTTTACATTCGTTTAAATGAAGTACATTCATAAACTTGTTTTATGAATCGAAAGGGAAATCGCTAGGCTTATTGATATTGTTATTCATTGCAAATCTTTGGATTACCAATATGTGTGTTTAGTATAACCGCTCATAACTTGTTTATGTATCTTGGTAAAACTATTCACAATGCCTGACTTATGTATCGATATGACTTTTATTAGTGAAACCAATCTTAAGTAATCACCTGAGATGGTATGATCAATATTTGTAATTGGTGTGAACCATTCCTAGCCATTGGGTAACCAATCCTAGAACTTGGTGGGACTAATCACAATATGTGTAATCGATCCTTGTAGTAGGTTAACAAGTTTTCGTAATTGGTGCAACCGATCCTATAACTTGTGCAACCGATCACAAGTAAGTACCATAAATAGTGGTAACCGAACCTGGTACTTAGTTGGAAATTTTATGGAAACTAGTGTAACCGATCCTAGTAGCCACTAATTTTTTTGGAGGTAGAACCGAACTTGTGTTTGGTAGAACCGTTAAACCCATGAATGGTGATTGAATGTTTTGGACTAATCACATAGTTCTTGGAAATCAGATGAACCAATTCTAAACTCGTTTGGAAGTGTGGAAAATCGGTTCCAAGATTGTAAATATTAAAAAGGATTTTCAAAGTAAAGATGTCGACATACTTTGAACATGTGCAGTAATTCTTATCTATTATTGTTCAAAGATATTCCTTAGTAACAAAAGGATAATCACATATCGAAATAAATTGAGAATCTTTTAATTAAGGTTCTTAGTTTTATATGCTTTTAATTTCCAACAATTAAATGCATATCTTTAGAAAATAAAAATTGGTAATGTGCATTTACTAATTGGAGATTTTCTATTGAGATTTCGGTCAATATTTGGACATAGCATTTCTAGGAATTATGAAAACCGATTTTGAGTCTATTGCATATCTTTGAGAATATTCGGTTTTGGAAATTCCTTGGTGTCCAAACTTCCTTGGTCTATAAATATTGAAGTTTTCATTTTGAGCAAACTAATCCTCATAGCTAGCAAAACTACCTAGTTGTGTTGTTACTGGTGGAGCCGTCTATTCGGAGAGGAAAGTAACCTAATTAGGCGAAATCTCTTACGACCACTCGTTTTAAAGATTTCTTTGGGATTGAGAAGCTCCACGAGTACAGTTTATTATTAGTTTTCGATTGATTTGATTGACTAACGGTTGTTGAACTTTGATTGCACCTAGTTTGTTTATGCTTGAGAATCTTCTCTTATGATATAAGATTCACTCAAACTAGATCGAAGTATCAACGAGGATCTTTAGACTGTTCGTAGATCTAAAGACGTCTTGTGATAATCCATCGTTAACAGACTCCGTTCTGTGTGTGATTGATCACAAGAGATTCAAGTTGTTTGTGTGCAGGTGTTTATTTAAGATCTAATAAGATTTGAAGACAAAGAAGATTTCTTATTTGAGTTCATAATCTTTGGTGTGCACAAAACTTGATCGGCTGGGGATCCAACTGTAATCGGTTTATCCTTTGATATATTGGATTGATTACTTGTGTAGATCGGCATCAATACATTTCTTTGTGATTAATAGTATTGATTGCATAGTCTGAACAATTACTTTGGTAGTTGTTGAATAGATTGATCTAAGAACCTGACAAAGGAGTTTACTGGGATAAACGAAAGAGCCTTTTGTTAAATTCATATCACTTGTTTGAAAAGAGTTGTTACCGAACAGATTTGTTGTTCCTTTACTGTTTGGAATACGAACCAAAGAAATTGTTCCAAGTGCGTGACTTATTGCAAGTTGGAGGCGCAGGGATACTGAGGGAACTAGGTGAACTATAGGTTTAGTTTCTTGGTCTCAACTATACGAAGTTGGTTTAGATTTTGTATATCGGCTTAATTATGAGAGTATTCAATTCTGGACAAGGTCCCGGGGTTTTTCTGCTTTTGCAGTTTCCTCGTTAACAAAATCTTGATGTTTATTTTACTTTTCTATTTCCGAAATTATAATTGATTTATTATAATTAGAAGTAAAATACACAAACGTTAATTCATATTTACTTGATAGCAATCCTATAGTGTTTGGTTAAGTCCGAACCTATTATCAAGTAATCATACTTCGTTGTTGTATTGTCTCGATCATGTATCCATAGTCAATCACGCAAGTTATCTTGGTGTTGTATTGTCTCGATCTCGTATCCGTAGACGATCACACGAAGTGTGAACTGATTCGTTGTATTGTCTCGACTCATTCCATAGACAATCACTTTCGGAGAAAGGACTTATAGGAGGAAATGTTTTAGATTGAGGTATATTTGGGTACCCTCATCTTTTCAGGTTGGATCGTACCAAACACAGATTCTTAGTGTTTGCCTGCTCTGATACCAATTGAAAATACTAGGGTACCCAAATACACCACAATCTTTTTGTTTTAACCTATAAGTCCTCTACTGAATGTGAACGTCTATGGACAGAGTCGAGACAATACGACAATTTGGTTCACACTTCGTGTGATCGTCTATGGACAGAGTCGAGACAATACGACAATTCGGTTCACACTTTGTGTGATCGTCTATGGATATACGAGATCGAGACAATATAATAACAAGATAACTTGTGTGATTGACTATGGATACAAGATCGAGACAATACAACAACAAAGTGTGTTGCTTGATAATAGGTTCGATCGATAATAACCAGAATTTATAGGATCACCAACAAGTAATGCAGAGTTAACTTATATGTGTATTTTACTTTATTATAATGAACAATTATAATGTGGAAATCAAAGTAAAAGACACGACAAGATTTTGTTAACGAGGAAACCGTAAATGCAGAAAAACCCTGGGATCTAGTCCAATTTTGGATACTCTCAGAATTAAGCCGCTATACAAAATCTAAACCAACTTTGTATAGTTGCTGAGACCAAGCAGACTACCCATAAATACTTAGTTCCCTCAATATCCCTGCTCGACTTCTAGAGTCACGCACGTGAATAACAAGTCCTTTGAATCGTATTCCAAACAACAAAGGAAAAATCTGTTTGGTAACCACTCTAATCAATCTTTGGTACAAGATGTATATGATTTATTGACAAAGGCTCATCCGTTAAATCTAATAAACTCCTTTGTCTGGTTAGATCAATCTATCCAATAACTACATAAGTAGTCAAGTTTAGATTAAATAAATCTCAAAGAGATATATTGAGAATGCCGATCTCACGCAGCTAATCAATCGAATAAATCTGATTCTAGTTGGATCCCAGCCGATCAAGGTTTGTGCACACAAATTAACAAGACACGAAAACCAATAAGAAATCTTCTTCGTCTTCAAATCTTCTTTAATATTCAATAACCTGCACAACACCACTTGAATCTCTTGTTGAAAAGGCTAGGGTACCCAAATATACCTCATTCTAAAACTTTTCCACCTATAAGTCCTTTCTCCGAAATTGATTTTCTATGGACTGAGTCGAGACAATACAACTAATCGGTTCACACTTCGTGTGATCGTCTATGGATACGAGATCGAGACAATACGACAACAAGATAACTTGTGTGATTGACTATGGATACAAGATCGAGATAATACAACAACGAAGTATGATTACTTGATAATAGGTTCGGACTTAACCAAACACAATAGGATTTCTATCAAGTAATTAGGAACTAACGTTTGTGTATTTTACTTCTAATTATCATAAAAGTAATTATAATTGCGGAAATAGAAAAGTAAAATACACAACAAGATTTTGTTAACGAGGAACGCAAATGCAGAAAAACCCTGGGACCTTGTCCGGAATTGAATACTCTCAGGATTAAGCCGCTATACAAAATCTAAACCAACTTCGTATAGTTGATACCAAGCAACTAAACCTATAGTTCACCTAGTTCCGTCTGTATCCCTGCGCCTCCAACTTGCAATAAGTCACGCACTTGGAACAATTCCTTTGGTTCGTATTCCAAACAGTAAAGGAACAACAAATTTGTTCGGTAACAACTCTTTTCAAACAAGAGATATGAGTTTGACAAAAGGCTCTTCCGTTTATCCCAATAAACTCCTTTGTCAGGTTCTTAGATCAATCTAATAACAACTGCCAAGGTAATTGTTTAGACTACGTATTGATCCCGATCTACTCAACTAATCAATCAAGGTTATCACAAAGATAAACACTGAGTTGCGAGTTGTGGTTGATCTGAGATGCATAAGTAGTAATTGAGTTGGTGGTGTTATGTTGAGCTTAATATGCAGAATTAATGGAATTGAAGTATGTGTATGAACCTAACATGGATACAGTTGGCGGTGATGTAGTTATGGTGAAGTTACAGTGATGGTTGAGTTCAGTTTAGCTGTGATGGTGCTGGAATATGCAGGGAAGAGTCAGAGTAGTGATGAAATTGTGGAAATGATGTTATGTGACTGAGTTATAGGAATAAATGTTTGATGGAGTTGAATATCTCTTGTAGGAGCTTAAAGATGCAACTGCAGGTAGGCTTAATCTTTGATTGTAATTGGAATTCAGAGTTTGTTTAGTACAATTGTATTGAGTTTGTTAGTATAATTGTAATGTTGCATCACTCTAGTCTAATCAGGTTATGTGTTTGTAGATGGGGAAAAACGATTTGCTGGTTTTTAAGGAATTGAGGAGACGACCGTACGGAGGAGACTCCTCGAACCGAGCTAAATGTTAAACCTCACACAGATGCACCGCTGCAAAGGGGGTGCTTTAGGTTCGAGAGATCAATCTGTAGTACTCCGGCCTAAATCAAGACAATGACCATTCCAGAGTAAATTCGGTCACAAGAGAGGATGGGTTGATCTGTAGGAGGGAAGCTGAGAAATGTGTGGAATCAATGGTAATCAAAGATTGTGGGTGTGTGAATTCCGAATACGATAAGCTCTGGGTGATTCAAATTGCTCAATTGAGATTAGTTGCTCAATTGATGAGTTGATGATCTCGTGTTGTGGATGAGACGTGAGATTGATGATACTGTTGATGATTCAATCATGATTCAGAGACTTATTTATATTGCTGGAATTGTAGACACCATGATTCCATGAAGTGTGACAGTTGATGGAATCAAGGAGTGGGGAAGTGGAGATCGTGTTTGAAACCAGTTGCTCAACGTGTGGAGACTTGGTCGATTTTCCACCCACTACCTCGTGAATTCCTTCAAATGATTGCACGACTTGCTCACATTCCATCGTGTGTTTGAACACACGTGTCGTAGACCGCCAGACCAAAACCCTAAGTGATATCCCCCCAAGTGACACGATTGACGTCTCGTGGTTTGTTAGTCAATTGATGACTTCGTGGTTTGATGGGACGATGAGTCCATGTAGTCGTTGAGTTGAACATGATGTTCTGAAACTCGTGAATTGAACATGTCATAAGACAGAGGTATAGTTCTTACAATGAAGTGAGCAAGTATTGCTCATTCGATGGATCGTTGAATATTGATTGTTGAACCAATATTCCTTGATTTGAACAAATATTTATCATCTGAGCAAGTGTTGCTCATGTGATGAATTGTTGAATATTTGGTCGTATGAGCATGTGTTGCTCGTCTGATGGATTATTGGCAGCGTACCAAAAATATTAATTAGAATATTGGTCGTTGAACCGAGCATAATTAATAAAATTAATGACCATGAGGTCGTCATAAAATTATTAAGATTAGAATCTGGAATGATGATCCTTGGATTCAGAAACCCTAATTTGATCAATTGATGATCAATTCATGGTTCGTCAGAATTTCAACCATGGGACGAAGGAGAGAGCGATTACATGGGACCGTGGATCAACCATGTAGTGTCCATATGCTCACGTGAGCAAATACGAAGAACTCCTGAAGAGTTGACGATTTGTTGGTGGAAGAATGATTAAATGCTGGCTTAATCATTTATTCAAAAATGCTCGTCTGAGCCTTAGGTGAGAAAACCTAATTAATTATGACGAGGCGAGGGACCGAACATGGAGTCATGAAACCGGCCCTGGGTTGTCCCGTGACCGCCTGACGATCACTTCATGAAAATCCAAAGTGTTTGGGAGAGTTTTGGACCTAATACGAGCAATTGTGCAAATTAGGTCAAAACTTGTGAAAATTGATGGGACCGGATTTCATGAGCCAAAGAGCCAATCTTGGTCGATCAAGATAGCGTGATCGTGTCCCCAAGGCGTCTGCGTCTCAGTCCTGAGAATTTTGATATTTTCTGGCGTGCAATTGAGCATCCATTCGAGAAAATATGCCAAAATTAGGGTTTCGACGAAACTGAGGAAAACACCATGAGATGATGAAAAATAATTATAAAATAAGGAATGAGGAGGCGTGGGACCTCCGTGGTCAAGGCATGGTCGTCCGGTCGTGACCACGGTCTCGTGGTGCCTTTTCCTTGTTTTTATAATATTTTGATGATTTTATGAAAAATTCATGAATTTTGAGAGTTTCCATGAATTGAAGGAGTTTTCATGAGTTCAAGGAAGCAAAAAATATTAAAATAATAAAACAAGGGCGTGTGGGACCGTGGAAGGCATGGCCGGCCGGCTAGGGCCCGGTCCCACGAGTTTCCCTTATTTTATAATGATTTTATGAAAAATTCATGAATTTTGAGAAATTTGATGAATTTTGGGAGTTTCCATGAATTGAAGGAGTTTTCATGAGTTCAAGGAAGCAAAAAAATATTAAAATAATAAAACAAGGGCGTGTGGGACTATGGAAGGCATGGCCGGCCGGCTAGGGCCCGGTCCCACGAGTTTCCCTATTTTTTTAAATACTTTTAAGTATTTTGATGATTTGAGGGAATTTTTCCTAATTTGAGAGAAATACCATGAAATCAAGGAATTTGATGAATTCAAGGACAACTGATAATAATAAATTAATAATAAAATAAAGGGGCATGTGGGACCGGCTAGGGCATGGCCGGCCGGCCAAGGCCCGGCCCCACAAGTTTTCATAATTTATTTTATTTTATTATTATTTGATGATTTGTGCAAAAATACCATGAAATCAAGGAGTTTTTTCATGAAATTATAGAAATAATAATAATAATAATAAAATAATAAGGAACCGTGGGTGTGGGGCTGGTTGGGACCAAGGCATGGCCGGTTGGCCAATGGTCACGCCCCACACTCCTTTCCTTAATTTTATATTATTTTTTATGAATTTATGAAAGTACCATGAAACCGAGGAGTTTCCTCGAGATGAAGGAAATTTGATAAAATGAGAGAATTTTCATCAAATCATGAAAAATAATAAAAATGCATTAAAAATATAAAACTGGCGTGGGATTGACCACGACACGGTCGGTTGGTCGTGTGTCCGTGCACCCAGCACCCTGGTCAATATTTTTAATTATTTATTATTTTCTTCTCTATTTTGCATAGGTTCATCGTTTCGTTGTATTTTTGAAATACTCGTTCGTGCGGTGACTGTTAGTGTATCATCGTTGAATACACCTTCACCATTTGAATCGGGGCTTACTTAGAGGTAGCTCAGACGCCCGGTTATTGATTATTTATTACTAATTGTGGAATCCAGTGGAAAATAATTCACAAAACTGAGTAATAAAATGTTTATTATTAATTCATAGGATCAGCTGAGATTCGACTACGCATTCAGAATAATAAAGTGAACATTACCATTCCATGGGATCGTAGATTCGACCATAGAATCAGAGTAATTAAGATTTATCTATTACCATTTATGAGACCAGTTGTGGATTCGATCATGAAATCGGAGTAATGAGATAATATAGTTATTGCTATTCTATGAGATCAAGTCGTGGATTCGATCATAGAATCAGAACAATTGTTATTGCTATTCCAAGGGATTTTTGAAAGTATTCAGTATTCCTGAGATATGCCGATGTCCGGTCCTGAGACTACATACCCACATGTACTCTGAGAGAAAGTACTCTCCGTTGAGAATTCGATGAGAGAGCAGTGTATCGATACTCACGTCTGATTGCTGAATCAGAGCTTCGTATAATATGAGTTTTATAATTTTAGCCTTTGTCGAAAATCCACCATCTACATTAAGTCCCCTGCTTACTGAGGAAAGCTGTGTTCCTCAGTCAGCATTAAATGGTGATTTTCCAGTCATAAATAATAATACCAGTGATTGAACTTAGTCATAAGTTGAGACGTTATAGGATTTAGAGAGCATGAGCAAACCACGACTTGATGAAGGCTTCAATGTCATGATTGGAGCGTCGTTTTATGAGCATAAATTGGTGTTGAACCGCTGGTTTGGACGACGAGTCCGTGGTCGGTTAGGATTCGCGGGTCGGGCCCTATAAGGAAATCCTTAGAAAATTAGGTTTTGGAAATAAAATTGATATAAAAAGGATTAATCCTTTTTTTTTAATTTTTCCCACGATCAGATCTCCACCGTCTCAGCACCTTCACGCCAGCAGCAGGAGAAGACCTCCGGGATCAGCGCTGCTGCCGCCAGTTGCCGCCGTCCATCGCCGCCGGCCAAATTCCGGCCGACCAGGTACGTGTATTTTTTTTATTTTTTTTTATGATGTTTATGATCCTCATGAGTTGTTCATGCTTTGATCATGATGAAGTTATATACATGTGTGCATATTAGTGTGAGTTTTATGAAAAACCCTCGTTCTTGAAAACGTATGTTCGTTCGATCGTTAGTTTTGTAAACTAACTATAATCCCTGATTTAAGAGAGATTTTTTTTTTAGTATATGAACCTAGGTTCAGTGATAAAACTTAGTTTATGAGCTTTCATGTGTACCAAGGTTTTATCATAAAAGAAGTGAATTTTCATGAAATCGGAATAATCCTTCGTTTTAAAGACAAATAACGATGACAAGAAGGAAAATATGTATGATGAACTTGTGTCCAGTGATAAAATTTTGCTTATGAGCTTTCATGTAAATACAAAACTATATTATATGTATGAGATGTGAGCTTTCACAATATTTTTTGAAATAAACCTTCGTTTTAAAGACAAATAACGACGATACGAAGGAAAAATATTTTTTTTTATATATATGTAGCCGTGACATATATTGTGTAAAATATGATGGTATATTTTATTTGCATGATTTTTTTTTCATTAAATAAAATTCTTGAGAATTTATGTAAGCAACGTTGCATTAATTGCTGGTTTTTTTTTTTGAAAAATCAAAACGTGGGTTTTGAGGAACCTTCGAAGATAGATAATATATTTATGATGAAATATTTTATTGTTGTAAACTTCATAGGTGAGTTGTGTGAATGTTCACATTATGAAAATTGTGTCCGTCATTTTATGAAATTAATAAAGTTTCGTTCGTTTTTTGCAGTTTTCGAAGAGACGAACGATTTTGAGGTGTTAACTCTAGTATTACGATCACTATTGTTAGTGGAAGTATAAAGGGTAAGAGTTAAGAGTTACCATTTTTGCTGATGTTGGTTTGTTTACATAGTAGTAATCTTTGATCTTCCGGTTCCAGAAAATGTCGACCAACAGTAACATCAATTATGATTACTGGTATTCCTCTTCTTCCTCTGGCTCTTCTGATGAGGATTCCGACGCTCCTGTAGAGAAATCGAAGGTTAGGGTTACCCAGGAAGGGGCGAAGACTAATGTTCCTTTGGGTAAGCAAAGAGTCTCTTTTGCCGAACTCGAAAAGAAAAGAGCTGAAGACAAAAAGGAGGATGCCCGTCAACGTGAAAAAGATCGCATCCGGCGTAAGAGAATGAGGGTTGAGGAGAAGCGTCAATTCTTGGATGGGGTGCCTTCTGATTCTGATGCTGATGCTTCCGAAGGAGAGATCACATGGGAAGCATCCGAGCGTTACATTAAGCCTGATCGATATGAAAGAGAGCATCGGAGGACGATGAATATAATTGAAGCTGAAGCTGCGGAAGAAGATAATTCGGATTCAGATGATGATGTTATCTTCCGTCCACCGGACTTCACCAATGATCCTGACAGTGACTCTGAAGAAGATGATTCCGAGAAGGGCAGTGACGATGAAGCTGACAATTCAGATGAGTCCGACGAGTAGTTTTACTTCCATCTTCTTGTAGATGATAGAGCGTTCCCTTTTTAGTTTTCATAGTGGATATCTTTCTTTTGACTGTTTAAAGACTTGAATTAGACTTTTCTTCTGAATGATGAACATTTTGTTAACGTCGATTTCTTCTTGTCCATGACATGGACCAATATCCATATATCCAAATTCATTATGACTTGTCGATTTCACGAGAAGTAACATAACACGGCTGAGAATTCATGACGTGTACAAGGTCGCGTGGCCTATCCTTTGACCCGTGATGTTCAGTCCCCAGTGTGTTATTTTCCTCCGGGTCTTTGGTATCGATCCTTGAAGCCTAAGGTTTCATTGAAACTCGTAATTGAGTTAATTGTATGACTATCGCCTCATATATATATCTTCAAGACTCCAAATATATGATCCACGCAAATATTTCTTCCATTCCTGAGTTAGCTTCATCGTGCAGAGAAGTTTTGATCTCACCCTCTTGCCGCCATGTCGAGCAATAGCATTTATTCTCAAGATGATCTTCAGTCGAAGCGTGAAATAGCATCGTCTATCTCAGTAAGTTGTGCACTTTTTCTTCTTCTCCTTTCTTGTCTCTGTTCAATCGAGATTGTTGATCACAAGAGAATGATTTGTCGTAGGACTGTAAGAAGAATGCTACTCCTCATAATGAAAGGCCTAAGCGGACTGTTAGAGATCCTGCCCGGTATGGATCGGCTCGTGCTGAAGCTGGATCGTCTGTAAGTAAACCTATGACTCTTGAGATTATACTGAGTCCCGGATTAACACTCATTCGTTTCATCGTAGGCGGATGTCTGTGTCGTCGTCGATGCTAGACGAAGAAAGAGTGGGAAGTCTGTGACCGTGGTTGAGGTTGAGGAAAGAAGTAACCAGGCATGTGAAGATTCTGTAGGATCCGTGGAGACCGGAGACGGTGTCCATGCTCGTGAATACCCAACCGCTGGACTTTTATTCGAAGCCCCATTGATTAATACCTTCCCAGACAATGAAATGGTCGGCGGATTCGTGGTTCCCAAATGTCATGTATCTCTGTACACCAAGATATGGAAGAAGTATGGTCACATTGCCACCACAGAAGTGTGGAAGGTTTTCTTCCAAACCTTTTAACCACGGTAGCGGGGTTATTGCCGATCATCGAGGAAATGAATCAGATGCACTTGCAAGACGTCAAAAACCATGAGCTGCACCAATGGGATGACATGATCTCGAATTTTGAGATATTGCGATTCAATGTAAGCTGGCTCTGTCGTCGTCTTGAGATAATCAAGGTTCATAAGGCAGTAGAGGTTGCTGATGCAATTTCCATGAATGCAGCTTTACTGGATGAGGAGAGGATACTGGCTCTGGAGTCAGCAAGGGTTGAGAAAGCAGTCGAAAACTTGAAGGCAAAGACCAAGATTTTTCAGAAGAAGCTTGACGAGGCTTCTTACAGGGATTATCCGTTGCTAGATGGTTTGCTCTGAGTGAGCATTTGTGGTTGTTTTTTTTTTTTTTGAGTAAATCTGAGTTTCTAGTTAGGTGAAACAGTTGATCATGGTATGAACGATTTTTGCTCATTTATGAAATGTTTAATGAACAAAGGAGCATTCGTATTCTCTTTGGAGGAATGAAATTACATTTTTGAAAATGCTTGAAATGATGAAGAGGTAGTTTGTTTCGTGCATCAGGCATAATAAGCTTTGAGCCATTTGCCATTGATGATGTTTCCTTCCTTTCCTCCATTGATTGCTAAAATTTTGTAGTATCCGCTAGACACTTCTTTGATAACAACATATGGCCCTTCCCATTTAGGAGAGAACTTAGGAGCGGACATGTCTTGTTGAATGTGCTTTGCCGTCTTTAATACCAAATCTCCTACTTGAAATGTTCGAGGTCTTACCATTTTGTGGAGATCCTTTGTTTGTAAGCTTCCACATATTTTTCCACCTTGGTCTTCCTTGATTCCAGCATATCTAGCTCAGCGATTCTTGATCTGAAGATTTCGGCCTCATCCCATTGTACACCACTGGATGCTGCAATCCTGGATGAGGGAACCTTGATTTCTGCTGGAAGTATGGCATCGGCTCCATAGACAAGGGAATATGGCAAAGTACCAATCGAGCTCCTTGGTGCAGTTCTGTAAGCCCATAGAGCCATGGGTAATTGCTCATGTCATGATCGAGGATTGTCATGAATCGTCCGACTGATAATCCTGACCAAAGTCTTGTTGGTACTTTCTGCTTGACCATTTCCTTTTGGATAGTAAGGCGTGGAGAAGATTTGTTTGATCCCATATTTATTGAGCAACTTCTCAACATCTTGATTGGCAAAAGGAGTTCCGTTGTCTATGATGATATGCTTAGGAACTTCGAATCTGCATATTATGTGCTCTTTGATGAAGGCGGCAATCGTAACTCCAGTGGTGCTTCGAAGAGGAATAGCTTCGACCCACTTGGTGAAGTACTCTATTGCAGTGATGATGTATTCATGTTGTTTTGAAGATGCTGGATTGATCTTCCCAATGATATATAGTCCCCAGCTGTAGAAAGGCCACTAACTATTCACAGAATTCAATGGGAGACAAGGAGTGTGGATGAGATTACCATGAGTTTGGCATTGGTGACAACTCTGAACGTGTGCGGCTGCATCATCTTCCATGGTTGGCCAATAATATTTCTCATGAATTTGAAGAAATAGTTTCCTCTTTCCTTGATGTTCTCTATCATGTACTTCCTTCGGGATTGTAGGGATTTCATGTTCGGCTAAGCACCTTAGTAAATTTCCACCAAAGCTTTTGCGGTATAAGATCTCATCGAGATAGACAAATCTCTTAGATTTCTGAATGAGTTTGACTGTTTGCTTCTTTTCCAGTGGTAGTTCGTTGTCCCGGAGGTATTTGATGTAAGGCTCCCTCCAGTCCCCAGTGTGGTGGATCGTCAAAACCTCTAAGTGATGAGGAGGTGTTTGGAAATCAGGACAAGATCCTTGTAAAGCTCTTGACTGAGTCTCCATGGATGGCCAGTAGTACCCCATTCTTTGAAGCTTTCTGTAAAGTGTTACCACTAACGTTTTCCCACAAACTTCCTCATGTATGCATTTGAGTTGTTCTTCCGCTTCGTCGCTCCCAAGACATCGTGATAGAGATGCATCAGGGTCTCGATAGTATAGCCCTACATGAAGAAAGAAGTAGTTCTTCAATTCCTTGAGGCTGACTTGGCCTTCTGAAATAGAGCTGCTCAATTCATGAATGATGGGTGCTCGCCAATCGTTTGCTGGAATGTCTTCGATCTGAGTGAGACAAGTTGATGATACCGTACGTCTCTGTACAGTGATTGTTTTCTGTGCTCCTTCTAATTGCATCTTGGAGGCGAGAGTTTCTAGGCAATCAGCATGCCTATTATTAGTTCGTCCAGTATGGACGATCGTTGCGTCAGCAAAATAGGTCAACAGTCGTTGAGCTTCGGTTCTGAATGGAGCAAGTGTGACTTCTTTGAGAGAATACATTCCATTCATCTAGTTGACCAATAATTTTGAATCTCCCCTTATCTCTAGGTGTGTTGCTTCTGCTTGCTTGGCCAAGGATAATCCTAATAGGAAGGCTTTATATTCCGCTGAGTTGTTGGTGCAGTGGAAATCCAACTTGAACGAATGTGAGAAAACTTCACCAGATGGAGACACCAGCAGTATGCCCGCTCCTCCGGTGTCACTACTAGGGGTGGCAGATCCATCAAAGTATAGAAGCCATGTTTCTTCCTTGATGACCAAGATGTCTGGGAATTCGCCGGGCACTTCTTCATGTAGTGTTGTTGTGTCTTCCCCTGGAAAAGCGGCGAGCAAGTCTGCGACCGCTTGACCTTTGATGGATTTAGGTGGCGTGCAAGCTATGTCAAATTCTGACATCTGGAGTAGCCACTTCGCTGGTCTTCCTATCAAGGCTGGCTTTGATAGCAAGAACTTTATGGGATCAGCTTCGGAGATGAGTACGACCCTGTTAGATAGTAAGTAATGTCTGAACTTCTGGATTGCATGTACCAATACCAGGCAGGCCCTTTCGGCCTTTGGATATCGGAGTTGAGCGTCTCTCATTGTGCGGCTGAAGTAGTAAATCGGTCGTTCGACGCCTTCGTCATCTTCCTGAGCGAGGAGTGCGCCGATGGCGACGTCACTGGAGGTTGTGTAAAGAATCAGAGCTCGTCCCTGCACTGGATACCTCATGACGGCTGGTGACAATAATCTCTGTTGTATTTTATGGAAAGCTTATTGTTGAACAACTGTCCAGGTGAAGCTTGCTCCTTTCTTCAGCAGAGGTGTGAACGCAGCAATGAGTTGAGATAATCCAGGAATGAAGCGTCGAATATAATTTACCTTGCCCATAAAACTCTGTAGTTCCTTCACGGTACGTGGAGGAGGCATGGTGGTAATAGATTTTGCCTTGTCGGGGTCGACTTTGATCCCTTCAGCCGTGACTAGGAATCCTAAGAATTTTGCGGTAGAAACTCCGAATGCGCACTTTAAAGGATTCATTTTTAATTTGTATTCTCTGCACCTTTCAAACACCTGCCTTAGAACTTCGAGATGAGATGCTCGAGTCTTCGATTTTACCACCACATCATCAACATAGTCTTCTACTTGCTTGTGTATCATGTCGTGGAATATGGCAGTCATGGCTCGTTGATAGGTGGCACCAGCATTCTTTAATCCAAAGGGAATCACGGTGTAGTGAAAATTCCCAATGGGAGTACGGAACGCAGTCTTGTTGGAGTCATGTTCATACATCTTGATCTGGTTGTACCAATATAGCCGTCCATGAATGAGAACATACCGTGACCACTGGTTGCATCGACGAGCATGTCAATGTTGGGTAGAGGAAAATCATCCTTTGGACAACATTTATTCAAGTTCCTGAAGTCGACACAACATCTGATTTGACCATTTTTCTTCTTAACAGGTACCACATTTGCTAGCCACGTTGCATGAAGAATAGGTTTGATGAACCCTGCTGCCAACAGTTTCTGGATTTCGACCTTGATTTGCTCCTC
This sequence comes from Papaver somniferum, assembly GCF_003573695.1. Lineage (NCBI taxonomy): Eukaryota > Viridiplantae > Streptophyta > Magnoliopsida > Ranunculales > Papaveraceae > Papaver > Papaver somniferum. The sequence goes on along the minus strand of NC_039362.1, from coordinate 47,170,502 downwards.
GACTTCGTGTCTAAATTGTCTGGGCGGTTGTTTGACAACTTTGGAATCAGGGACGATGTGCAGGTGATGGGTGACGAGTTTGTCATCCAGACCCGGCATTTCTTTGTACGTCCAGGCGAAGACATCTTGATATTCTTTTAATAATTTCACCAGCTCGGTCCGCTCCTCTGGTGATAGCGCTGAACTGATCAGGATTGGCCTTGGATCGACTTCAGCCCCAATGTTGATTGTTTCAAGATCGTCAGTGGTAGAGTCAGTGCCGTCCTGTAGTTGTCGTGGGGCATCTTGGACTTCTTCTTCAAGTGATTGCTCACTCTGACACGATTCTTCATGGTGGGGAGACTTTTCATCGTTCTACCCGATTAATTGCTAATCTTTCCGACGGCGATAAATGACCCTCCCTTCTACGTCTCGATCGGTCGTGAAGTTTGTCCCTGGAGTTGAGACTTGATCATTATGGCGTTTAGTCGGTGTAGTAGGTGACTTGATCATTTTAACATCTGAGGATGACGGATCGTTATCATCCTTCTCGATAGTCTTCCATCTTGGAAGTGGAGTACTGTGAATCCTGCTTTGAGGTTCCGGGATGCCTTTTTGAGATTCAAGGAACTTAGTATCATAGACGGGAGCATAAGGAGATGATGAAGCCGGAATGCGAACGATCTTGTTGTCAAGCAGGGCCTTCATGCATTGATGGTATGTTGAAGGAACCACCTTGTTATCATGGAGACATGGGCGTCCCAGTATTATATGGTAGTCAGGTTCTTGTTCGATCACATGAAACTTCGCTTTCGATCGAATCGGCCCCATCCTCAAATCTATGTATGCATATCCATATGTATGGCTTTGACTTCCTTCAAATCCTGTCATTAGGATGGGATAGCGAACGATTTTACCTTGTGGGAACCTGGCCATCCTGAGAGTCTTCATGGTGACAATGTTGGTAGAAGCACCGGTGTCAACAAGAGCTCTTCTAAATTCGGTGCCTTTGATGAAACCAGTGACATACAATGCTCGGTTGTGTCCTTCATCCGTCATGCGATCTTCTTCTCCAAAAGAGATGTTGTCGATCAAATGCCCAAGCACTAGGGAGACTTCTTCAACTGATGGTGTTGGTGGCGTTATTTGCACGCTGGATGATATCTGGTTGAGTGCTGAAAATTTGTCTGTGCCCTGATCCCTGGAGAAGTGCAGGAGTTCACATAGATTTTCGATCAAATGTGTGACCTCTTGTTCCACCGGATTCTCGTATGTGGTGAAGCTGTTGATTTGAGGGTCAGATGACGCTTCAGTCCCCGGTGTTGAGACTTCTGGAGCGGAGGTACCGCCTAACTCGGATGTTAATTTGATGAGAAAGTCGAGGATGTGGTTTATCGTCTCCTTCATCAGGTCCATGTTCCTGGTATGGACCTCTAGGATTTGAGCCAACTCTGCCAAAGTCGGGATCCCTCTGCCTCCCATGCCGCCAGGTGTAACATGAGGAATGTTGCCGTTTGAAATATTCTGATCTGAATTAGTTGAATTAGTCCTAAGACCAACCATCTTGTGAGATTGTTAGATTGCAACCGAGAGATTAACCTCCCACTGTGGTCGCCAATCTGTAGATGGGGAAAAACGATTTGCTGGTTTTTAAAGAATTGAGGAGACGACCGTACGAAGGAGACTCCTCGAACCGAGCGAAATGTTAAACCTCACACAGATGCACCGCTGCAAAGGGGGTGCTTTAGATTCGAGAGATCAATCTGTAGTACTCCGGCCTAAATCAAGACAATGGCCGTTCCAGAGTAAATTCGGTCACAAGAGAGGATGGGTTGATCTGTAGGAGGGAAGCTGAGAAACGTGTGGAATCAATGGTAATCAAAGATTGTGGGTGTGTGAATTTCGAATACGATAAGCTCTGAGTGATTCAAATTGCTCAATTGAGAGTAGTTGCTCAATTGATGAGTTGATGATCTCGTGTTGTGGATGAGACGTGAGATTGATGATACTGTTGATGATTCAATCATGATTCAGAGACTTATTTATATTACTGTAATTGTAGACACCATGATTCCATGAAGTGTGACAGTTGATGGAATCAAGGAGTGGGGAAGTGGAGATCGTGTTTGAAACCAGTTGCTCAACGTGTGGAGACTTGGTCGATTTTCTACCCACTACCTCGTGAATTCCTTCAACTGATTGCACGACTTGCTCGCATTCCATCGTGTGTTTGAACACACGTGCCGTAGACCTCCAGACCAAAACCCTAAGTGATATCCCCCCAAGTGACACGATTGGCGTCTCGTGGTTTGTTAGTCAATTGATGACTTCGTGGTTTGATGGGACGATGGGTCCATGTAGTCGTTGAGTTGAACATGATGTTCTGAAACTCGTGAATTGAACATGTCATGAGACAGAGGTATAGTTCTTACGATGAAGTGAGCAAGTATTGCTCATTCGATGGATCGTTGAATATTGATTGTTGAACCAATATTCCTTGATTTGAACAAATATTTATCATCTGAGCAAGTGTTGCTCATGTGATGAATTGTTGAATATTTGGTCGTCTGATCATGTGTTGCTCGTCTGATGGATTATTGGCAGCGTACCAAAAATATTAATTAGAATATTGGTCGTTGAACCGAGCATAATTAATAAAATTAATGACCATGAGGTCGTCATAAAATTATTAAGGTTAGAATCTGGAATGATGGTCCTTGGATTCAGAAACCCTAATTTGATCAATTGATGATCAATTCATGGTTCGTCAGAATTTCAACCATGGGACGAAGGAGGGAACGATTACATGGGACCATGGATCAACCATGTAGTGTCCATATGCTCACGTGAGGAAATACGAAGAACTCCTGAAGAGTTGACAATTTGTTGGTGGAAGAATGATTAAATGCTGGCTTAATTATTTATTCAAAAATGCTCGCCTGAGCCTTAGGTGAGAAAACCTAATTAATTATGACGAGGCGAGGGACCGACCATGGAGTCATGAAACCGGCCCTGGGTTGTCCCGTGACCGCCTGACGATCACTTCATGAAAATTCAAAGTGTTTGGGAGAGTTTTGGACCTAATACGAGCAATTGTGCAAATTAGGTCAAAACTTGTGAAAATTGATGGGACCCAATCTTGGTCGGTCAAGATAGCGTGCTCGTGTCTCCAAGGCGTCCGCGTCTCAGTCCTGAGAATTTTGATATTTTCCGGCGTGCAATTGAGCATCCATTCGAGAAAATATGCCAAAATTAGGGTTTCGACGAAACTGAGGAAAACACCATGAGATGATGAAAAATAATTATAAAATAAGGAATGAGGAGGCGTGGGACTGCCGTGGTCAAGGCATGTTCGGCCGGTCGTGACCACGGTCCCGTGGTGCCTTTTCCTTAATTTTATAATATTTTGAAAATCAAATATTCATGAATTTTGAGAAACTTGATGAATTTTGAGAGTTTCCATTAGGGGTGCACATACCCTACCCATATCCGTTATTTCTACCCTACCCGCCAATGATTTAACCGTATCCTACCCTACCCCCCATTGAACGGGTAGGGTGACAGTTAGATATTTTCTTACCCACTATTAAATGGGTAGGATGACGGGTGAAACCCGAAATTATCCTACCCTACCCGCCTACCCGCTAATATACTCAAATTACTGAGTAACCCTAGCATTGTTTTCATCTCCTGCCTATTTTTTTCGTAATTTTGAAACATATCAGGGTTAAAAAGTGAGGTTGGTTTTTTCGCTTCCGTATCTCTTTTCTTTTCCAAATCACAAATCGAAGAAAAGTCGAAACCCTTTCTCCCTGTTCTCAAATCAAACTCTGCTCCAAATCTAGGAGGAGAATCACTCAATTGAAATTTTCAACGAAACCCTTTCTTCTATCAATACCATCTTCATCTAAACTCGTCTTAAAACTCAGCTCCATCTCCACCTAACGAGTAAAATGAGGTTTGATTTTGTTGTGAACTTGTGAGAATTTTGATTGATTTATCTACTAATTTCATAATCTGCATGTTTGATTTTCGAAAGGGAAAACAGATTATTCTGAATCATTAACTCATTCTCATGATTTTACTCGTCGTTCTGCTTCATACTTCTCCTCTCTGCACTAGAACCCTAGATTGAAAAATCCAGTTCTTCATTATTACAAATCAAAGTTAGGAATCGAAGACGAACATGACTCTCACATCAAATATGCAAAATCACTGTCAAAAATCGTTCATCTAAATAACCTCGAAATAAAAACTCATGCATCAGTAGAAATCTAAAGTAACCATATCCAACGAAGTATCTTCTTTACCTCCAAACACAAGAATTTCAGGATTTCAGCTAAATTTAATCTTGAGGTTTGTCAATTTTGGGTGCAGTATGAGAGGTAAGGATTGATTTTAAAAATTCCTTAAGCCCTAATTCAATTGGTATTTGATCAATGGTTTCATTTTTTTCAATTCATACCTTGGGTAGGTTGTAATTACTGATTGCATGTTTGAATAAGGTGTAAATGAATTATGGGTTTCTTATTTGTAAATGAATTATGGGTTTACATTGTTGAGCTGTATATATTGTTGGATCTTAAGTGCATCTAACTAGTAAGGTCTTCATAATTGTCCTTAGTTTTGCTGATGTTGATTGACATGTATCTGGAAGTGTAAATTGAGTTGGGAAATGTTGTTACTGATGTTGTTTTTTGTGTGAATATGAAGGTTGAAACAGCTGTTGTTACACGAGCTGACGGAAGATTGGAATTAGGTAGAATTGGAGCACTTTTAACCAAGCTTTGCAACATGGTTGAGATTGCAGAAGAGATGCCAACAAGACCTCCAGTGAATCGAAGGGCTAGTATGTTGCATCTCCGCCACCTCCACCTACACCTCCACAATCTTCTCAACCAGAGGTGAGCGGAAGTAAGAAACGGAAGAGGACATCTTGGGTATGGAGGCATTTTGTGACAAGTTTTAACGCAAATGGGATTGAATGGGAGAAGTGTAACTATTGTGAAGGTGGTTAGTATAAGGTTGGTGGTAAGGACTATGTCCCTTGCTCCTGAAAAGTATGACTGGCTAATGCGCGAGTCCTAGTTCAGTTTCTACAGGTATTTTGCGTTTCTTTTTCAGTCATTTTACAACTGACTCCCTTCAGTTGAGTTTGGTGCTTATATTTGTGGTGAAAGTAGACTTGTTGTGAAAATAACTTTCCAGTTGTAGACTTGTTGTTGCTCATCGTTCTAATTTCGTTGAGTGAAAGTAGGAATACTTGTTTAAGGGTCTGAGTACTAACAATAAGTTCAAACCTTATAAAATCTCGTGGTTAAAACTGATTCTCCCTTGCTGAATCTAAACACCAGAAATCCACGGTTAGTGGTTTCTACTTTCTGTGGCCTCAAGGTACTGGCAGGTTCATGAAGTAGTCAGTACCTTTTCTCCACCCAAAGAGGAGTTACTGGTAATATGAGAAATGGTAACACGATCATAGTAGAAGGATCTTGCACCAATCATTATAGAATTGGTCAGCCAGCCCCAATAGAGGTCATTGAGGTTGTTTAAACAATCTTACTTTTGTGTTCAACTGTTTGTAGTAATATACAGTATGTACTAATGTCTTTTGAACCTCGTTCTCTTTTTATGTACTGATATCAACTGCATTGTTGATATGTTACGACTCTTAATTAATCTTTGTTAATCAGCTTTGATATGTAGCGTATAATGAGATTTTGATGTTGATTGGATTTATCTGTTGTTATGCAGCTTTATTTGGTGATCTTAGTACGTACTCCAACTCCATCATTGTAGATGATGATTGCAGAAGAAGGTCATATGAAGAGCTTTTGATGATACCCGCCTCTGGGTAATCAGGATGACTACATTGATCCCACCAAGCTGTTTATCTATCTTGAACCCATACTCTCTTCTTATTTCCCCCACCTTGAATTTTAGCTTCTTTTGCAGATAACCCCTTACTAGCACCAGTACTAGCATCCTGTAAATAATTGTAATAATCAATCATGGTTTGTTTTTTTTGACCGTGATTAGTCTCAATAAGTTGTTGGATTTCATCTGATGATTCTAATAACTTTTCTTGTTGTTTAAGTACCTATTTTTTCTGTTTCTTCTTTGGAGATGCAGCAGCAGCAGGAGTAGTAGTCCTCTTCTTCATATTTCCCTCTTCTTCTTCTTGTCTTCTCCTCTTGGTGGTGGTGGAGGTGGGTTCTTTCATGGTTTCTTCAAATGAACCGTAAATGAGTGAACAATCCTCAGCAAAATCAGGAGATGTTGGAATTATCATGAAGTAGTATGTAAAATTGCATTTCTTTGTAGTATGTAAAACGACAGGGCATTAACCAGAACATAGGAAACTAAAAAAAAAAAAACGGCTATAGCCGCCATCCTACCCGACCCGCTAATTAATGGGTCGGGTAGGATCTTACCCGTTTAATGGCGGGTAGGGTGGCGGGTAAAAATTTTCTTACCCGCCAGTAAGCGGGTAGGGTGGCGAAATAGGCAATATCCTACCCACCCTACCCGTTGTGCAGCCCTAGTTTCCATGAATTAAAGGAGTTTTCATGAGTTCAAGGAAGCAAAAAATATTAAAATAATAAAACAAGGGCATGTGGGACCGTGGAAGGCATGGCCGGCCGGATAGGGCCCGGTCCCACGAGTTTCCCTAATTTTATAATGATTTTATGAAAATTCATGAATTTTGAGAAATTTGATGAATTTTGGGAGTTTCCATGAATTGAAGGAGTTTTCATGAGTTCAAGGAAGCAAAAAATATTAAAATAATAAAACAAGGGCGTGTGGGACCGTGGAAGGCATGGCCGGCCGGCTAGGCCTGGTCCCACGAGTTTCCCAATTTTTTTAAATATTTTTAAGTATTTTGATGATTTGAGGGAATTTTTCCTAATTTGAGAGAAATACCATGAAATCAAGGAATTTGATGAATTCAAGGAAAACTAATAATAATAAATTAATAATAAAACAAAGGGGCGTGTGGGACCGGCTAGGGCATGGCCGGCCGGCCAAGGCCCGGTCCCACAAGTTTTCATAATTTATTTTATTATTATTTGATGATTTGTGCAAAAATACCATGAAATCAAGTAGTTTTTTCATGAAATTAGAGAAATAATAATAATAATAATAATAAAATAATAAGGAACCATGGGTGTGGGTCCGGTTGGCCAATGGTCACGCCCCACACTCCTTTCCTTAATTTTATATTATTTTTGGAAGTACCATGAAACCGAGGAGTTTCCTCGAGATGAAGGAAATTTGATAAAATGAGAGAATTTTCATCAAATCATGAAAAATAATAAAAATGCATTAAAAATATAAAACTGGCGTGGGATTGACCATGACACGGTCGGTTGGTCGTGTGTCCGTGCTCCCAGCACCCTGGTCAATATTTTTAATTATTTATTATTTTCTTCTCTATTTTGCATAGGTTCATCGTTTCGTTGTATTTTTGAAATACTCGTTCGTGCGGTGACTGTTAATGTATCATCGTTGAATACACCTTCACCATTTGAATCGGGGATTACTTAGAGGTAGCTCAGACGCCCGGTTGTTGATTATTTATTAATAATTGTGGAATCCAGTGGAGAATAATTCACAAAACTGAGTAATAAAATGTTTATTATTAATTCATAGGATCAGCTGAGGATTCAACTACGCATTCGGAATAATAAAGTGAGCATTACCATTCCATGGGATCGTAGATTCGACCATAGAATCAGAGTAATTAAGATTTATCTATTACCATTTATGAGACCAGTTGTGGATTCGATCATGAAATCGGAGTAATGAGATAATATAGTTATTGCTATTCTATGAGATCAAGTCGTGGATTCGATCATAGAATCAGAACAATTGTTATTGCCATTTCAGGGGACCAGTCGCGGATTCGACCATGGAATAGGAGCAATTAGGAATAATTAACTTTGTGGCTCTATACTAGCAGAGCAAGCTGTCTAGGAGCATTAATCATCCCGATATGAGTTTGTCGGTAAGTCATATCCTTTATATAGTCAGGGTAAACTCGTTGTTTGTTCCTGAAGACTTTATCGCTATATACTAGCAGAGCAAGCTGTCTAGGAGCCGTCCATCACGTGATGCTATATAAAAATAATCACTGAAAGTATTCAGTATTCCTGAGATATGTCGTTGTCCGGTCGTGAGACTACATATCCACATGTACTCTGAGAGAAAATACTCTCCGTTGAGAATTCAATGAGAGAGCCGTGTCTCGATACTCACGTCTGATTGATGAATCAGATCTTCGTATAATTATGAGTTTTACAATTTTAGCCTTTTTCGAAAATCCACCATCTACAGTGTTGCACTAGGATTATGCATTAGTGTCCTTTGGCCTGAGCAATGGCTCTGACCTGTACAAAGGATTTAGCCTTAAGCCTTATTTTTCAGTGTGCCTGACTGAGTTAACTCAGTGACCAGACCTGACCAGACTTGACTCAGTGAACCTTGACTGAGTTGGTTTATTTGACCATTGACCCAGGACGTTGACCTTTGACTGACGTTGACTATTAGTTGACCCTTGATCGTCACTTTGACCGTTAGTGACCGTTAGTTGACTCAGATGGACTGGACCTTAGCTAATGGGCTTGTTTGGTGGACTTGGGCTTAGGACTAGACTTCCTAGTTTGATGTTTGGACCCCTTATGGTCCAAATTAGCCTTTACTTTCTTCTTCAAAGTTGTAGATATTAATAAGTCATATTGAAAGGACTATAGAACCAACTCAATTGGATTAGTAAACCTTATCCATGTTAAAGATAGATTATTAAAAGGTGTAGAATCATAAATGGGCTTAGAACCAATAGATAGAATTGTATGATTCTTGTGTGAGCCTTTTGGCTAAACTCTTAGAGTGCTTGTATGATTAACAGTTAGTCTATTTAACAATGATCAATTCAAAGGATGAACCAGTGGATCGTGGATCTCGAGGTAGGCGTGGCTTGTCATCAAAAGAGGTGGGAATACATTTTACTCTCTTGAAATCATTGTTGTTTGTTTTACAAAAGTTTATGTTTAATGAACTCATGCATTGTCTGTTTTTGCATCCCATGAATTGTTTAGTTTGTGTTATGATTGTTCTGTTGATTCTTTAATCTTTCCATGGTTTGGAAAGGACTTGTAACGTTTGAATGTCAATATGAATTTTTGTGGGAAATAAGAATTTCCACCTGTGGTATATAGATACGCTCCTTCACATTTATACCTAGAGCTTTTATGATATATTGATCGACAGTTTGCGAGTTCGGAATTGTCGATATCCATACATACGATTAGGTGTGGATTTGCGAGTTCGAAATTGCACAACCATATTATACATTGTTTGAAGCAGGAGTTTGTCCATATACATGTTTGTTTGTTACAGTGACTTGGTCACTTTTAATGTTTGGGAAAACATGTATTGTTTTCCATATCTTGCCATGATTTCTTGAAAGTTAAATGTTATATTCCTGCTGGGCACCCCTTTTAGGGATGATGTGCTCACCCATTCCCACTTTCAGTTTCAGAGTCAGATCAGAGTTGCACAACGGAAGCTTCGAGGAGTTGATTTCATTAGTTGGTTAACTTCGGCTATGCTTATTATGTTGTCTATTATATTTGTTAACCAAATGACTATTGTATATATGTATCATTTGAGAGGAGTTCTGGTATTTATATATTTCTTAGCGGGGCTAGTTTTGGTTAAGTTTTTTAGCAGATTTGTTAATTGAATGCTTTAAGTTTATTATTTGGTTTCTTAGTGCCTCTTTATTTAGTTAATCTCTTGGATTAGTCATCTGCTAGCTTTGGGGGCGCTACAGTGTTGGTATCAGAGCTCACTATTAGATCTTATATAGGAAACAATAGGAATAGCCAGTGCCAGTTAGTGAACTAGATTAGTTTAGAACGGGGTTGGGTTGTGAGATAAATCTTAATTACTAAAAACTATCAATAATTAAAAGATTTATTTGATTGAGTGATTTGTTGTTTGGTTGTTAGTATATGTAATGAAGTAAAATTGTAGGGTACACCAATAACTTTACTAATAAAGGTTAGAGAATAATTAATCTAAAAAGTATGAACACGTAGACAGTTCAGTACAAAAAAATAGTGAGATTAGTATTATTGATGAATCTTGAAAGTCACATAGAAACTTATTGAATATCTTGACTTATATGTAGAATCAACAATTTATAATTATATAAATGTTAATGATATTTTTGGGACTCAATAATATTTGTAAGAATAGTTAGAATAATAGTTTGATCATTAATGTTAATTATAAAAATATTATAGTAATTATAAATGAAAATGATAGTAATAATAATTTAAGTAAAGTGATGTTAGCATTTATCAATTAGTAACATATTAAACTTAATTTAAATAAGGATATATAACGATAAAAATAATAAATTGTTATTAAATAGGTATGGAAAACTATTAGCGCTTACCTATGGTTAAGTTATGTAAAGTAAACTAATTACAAATTAGAGATATATGTTTTACGGTTAAACTGGATAGTTATATAATACTTATTAGGCGTTAGATGTAAGAAGGTGCAGATAT